>NW_028135371.1:0-166250 GCF_964662115.1 Mustela nivalis
TGCAGGAAGCATGACTTAAAATGAGGGGTACACAGTAAGCGTTCAATAAATGTCAGCCGGCGGTAGCGGCCGCCGCCACGAGGTCCGCAGAAGTAAGGGCTGCACAGCCCCAGGCACTCTAGGGACCAGACGGTCGCCCCCTCCTCACCCCCCGCGAGTTTCAGGGTGGAGCGCGCGTGGGAGGCGCAGGTGGCGGGGCCGCGGCCCGCCCCGCGCCCCCTGGCGGCGACTCGCGCTTCAAGCTCCGACCGGCCTCCGCACCTGACCGCGCAGAGACGCCGGCGGCCGAGGAAGCCCGGGCCGGACAGTGCGTGCTTGCGGGGCGCGCGGCCACATGGCGTCCGCGGGCAGGGACGGTGGCCGCTCTGACTCCTCCTTCCGGATGGACGCTGGTATACACCGAGCGCGGACCGCGCACCGGGCTCCCGGCATCGCGGTTCATTTCTTTGACGAAGACCCAAGAAGCAGGGTCCATACTATCTGCATTAGACGAAAGGGGAAACTGAGGCTTGCGGAGACCACCACGCCCCCAAGCCACTGGCCATTGGTGTTGAAGCCACACGTGTGTGACAAGCACGGCCGCACTCAGGGGCTGCCGCCGGCCTCCCGGTCTCCCGGGGAAGGCAGTTCACGAGCCTGGCTGGCAGGCCAGCGTGGGATGGCCTCCCACGGGCGATCGGGGGCTCCCGGCTGACTCACAGCTGCGTCCCCTCCCCCGCCAGCCTGGGGTCTGGCCTCAGCCCCGCGGCTCGGTTCCCCCGACTCCCGGGCCCGCGGTCCGGCTGACGCATCGCGCCGCCTCCGCGCCGCCCACCGTGGGGGCGCGAAATGTCCCGGGAGCTGAGAGGCGTTCTGGCGCCACCTGGTGACCACATCGGTCTTTGCGCCCGACGCGCCGGAAGGGACGGACGGGGGAGGGGGTGGGGGAGGAGAGGAGAGGGAGAGGAATCAGGACTGGAGTGACAGTTACAGCATTTTGGATACACAGTATCTTACACGTGCAACACATGACTTCACAGACGTCGTGAAGTCGAGTCACAGACCCGACTACCGCTCGGGTGCGCCTGGCTTACCTCTTACTGCGGTAGAATTCATTGTGATCGTTTGTAAACGTGCCATTCAGCGGCGATCAGACCGTCATCACTATGTAGATCCAAAACTCTGTACCCACTCAGCAGGAACCCAGACCCTGGCCCCCAGCATTCCGCTTTCTGTCTCCGTGGCCTGCCTGTTTTAGGTGCCTCCTATAAATGCAATCAGACCGCGTGTGTCCTTCTGTGTCTGGCTCGTTTCACGGAGCACAACGTCCTTAAGGTTCATCTACAGTGTAGCAGGAGTCCGGATTTCCTTCCTTTTTTTTTTTTTTTTTCTTTTTCTTTTTAGTAAACTCCAGCCCCAGGGGGGGTTGGTCTCACCACCCCAAGATCAAGAGTCACATGCTCTATGAACTGAGCCATCCAGGTGCCCCAGGATATCCTTACTTTCTTTTTCAAGACCTTATTGATTTACTTATTTATTAGAATGAGAGAGAGAGCAAGCACAAGCAGGGGGACGATCAGAGGGAGAGGGAGGAGGAGACCCCACACTCAGGGACACTCTGACAGGGGGGTAATCCAATGAGCGCCAGTGAAATCGGGATTGGCCGCTGGACCAGCTGAGCCTGCCAGGCGCCCCTTAACGCTGGGTGATACTGCAGGGTCTGGTCCACCACGGTTTGCTTATCCATTCATCCGCTGATGGACACTTGAGTTGCTTCCGCCTTTTGGCTGTTCTGGATGCCTATTGTCATCAGTAAAGTCTTTTGTTGTTGTTTTAAGATTTTATTTATTTATTTGACAGAGATCACAAGCAGGCAGAGAGAGAAGAGGAAGCAGGCTCTCCTCGGAGCAGAAAGCCCGATGCGGGGCTCGATCCCAGGACCCTGAGATGATGACCTGAGCTGAAGGCAGAGACTTTAACCCGCTGAGGCACCCAGGCGCCCCTGTCATCAGTAAAATCTTAATGGAACCAGGACATGGGATTGGGGTAAGGAAACTGGGGCACTTGCCTCAGGCACAACTTTTAAGGGAATGCCACAAAACTCAGTCATCAAGATCAACTGTATTCTTTACAAAATCAAAACAGATGCAAAATAAAACACCCCACCAATGGAAGACAAAATATTAAGATTTTAAATATCCAGTAGGGCAGGGACTAGGGGCAGGGCAGGGAAGTGAGCTCTGCAGGTACGTCAGATCCTCTCTTTATTTATAATTGTCCTTTTTTTGTTCACCATAGATTTTTTTGGCACTGATTTTGATTTTTTAAAATATGTATCTTTGGGTGCCTGGGTGGCTCAGCGGGTTAAAGCCTCTGCCTTCGGCTCAGGTCATAATCCCAGGATCCTGGGATGGAGTCCCGCATCAGGCTCTCTGCTCAGCAGGGGGCCTGCTTCCCCCTCTCTCTCTGCCTGCCTCTCTGCCTACTTGTGATCTCTGTCAAATAAATAAATAAAATCTTTAAAAACATAAAAATAAAATAAAATATGTATCTTGATGATTGAGATTTTGGTGTCCCCTTAAATTTTGTTCCCAAGACAAGGGACTCACTCACCTTGCCTTAGACCCAGGCCTTGAAGAAGTCCCTCTCGGCACCAAGAAGAGCTGACTGCGTCTGTTGGGGGTGAGACCACAGCCCCCCCACCCCGTGGGAGAATACGTGAGTCCGGGGACTTCCCCAGTGAGGGAAATGGGCATGTCCGTATCCACCTCAAAAATGAGACCCTTTGGGGCGCCTGGGTGGCTCCGTGGTTGGGCATCTGACTTGAACTCAGGTCATGATCCCAGGGTCCTGGGATCAAGCCCCGTGTCAGGCTCCCTGCTTGGCGGGAAGCCTGCTTCTCCCCCTGGCACTCCCCCTGCTTGTGTGCTCTCTCTCTCTGTGTCTTTCTGTCAAATAAATAAATAAAATCTTTATTTATTTATTTATTTATTTATTTTTAAAGAATTTATTTATTTATTTGACAGACAGAGATCACAATGCGGGGCTCGATCCAGGACCCTGGGATCATGACCTGAGCTGAAAGCAGAGGCTTTAACCCACTGAGCCACCCAGGCCCCCAATAAAATCCTTTTTTTAAAAAGTGAGACCCTTAAAAAAAAGAGAGACTCTTTGTCTCAAGAATCAATAAATGCAACCACATTTTTAAAAGATTTTATGTATTTATTTGTCAGAGAGAGAGAGAGTGAGCACAAGCAGAGGGAGCAGCAGGCAGAGGGAGAAGCGGGCTCCCTGCTGAGCTGGGAACCCCAGGACCCTGGGATCATGACCTGAGCCCAAGACAGATGCTTAACCAACTGAGCCATCCACGCACCCCTGGAACCCCATTTTTTGTAATGTTGCATTGGTTGAAGGTACTAATAAGACCGAACTTTTATCAGGTGCTTACTACGTGCTGGGCATTTGGTAAGCAGTCTCTCTGCTGGGGGCTCACTCCGCGTTCCCTCCCCGCTAAGTGGCACTTCGCAGCTCGGCCAAGTTCACAGAGGAAGGAAGAGAGACGTGGAAAGACAGTGTTATTCGTTCAAGGGCACAGAGCTCAGAGTTCCCTGAGGATATCTCCAGATACTCCAAATATCCCAAGACCCCAGAGGTTAGGACTGGATGTTTGGAGCCTCGAGGGAAAGGACAGGGAGCGGTGGGAGGCCAGGAGGATGGAGGAAACCAGACCGGGAAGGAGACAAAACAGCGGGAGTGCGGAAGGATGAGTGCGTGTTTTCCTGGTGAAGAGGGGAGGGGGCCTGCCAGGCAGAGGATACAGCCGGCGGGTTCAGGAAGAGGCTGATTCCTAGGAAGGGTCTGGACATGGATTCTTTGAAGATCTGCTTTGCTCTGGCTAAGAGGGCAGGCCCAGGGGGCAGAAAGCATTAACATTCTGGGGTGCAAAATTTAAGGGAGTGACAAAAAAACTTAGTCACACGAGGATGGCTAATCTTTTTTCTCTCATTTTAAAAATTGAGATCTGGGGCGCCTGGGTGGCTCAGTGGTTTGGGCCTCTGCCTTCAGCTCAGGTCATGATTTCGGGGTGCTGGGATCAAGCCCCACATCGGGCTCTCTGCTCAGTGGAAGCCTGCTTCCCCCTCTCTCTGCCTGCCTCTCTGCCTGCTTGTGATCTCTCTCTGTCTATCAAATAAATAAATAAAAAATCTTTAAAAATTGAGATCTAATTCTCATACCACAAAACTCGCCCTCTTACAGTGTTCAGCTCAGTGCGTTTTGCACAGTGAAAAGCTAGAGCGGCTATTACCTCTGGTCCAGAATGAGAGAAACGTCTCCATACCATAGTTTGACTCCAACGACTGCTCCCCAAAGTCCGGGCTGGTTGGGATGGTAAAATGCGCGTCTAGGCGGGATCATTGATGGGAGACCCAGCCAAAAGGGAAAAGCCAGCATGATTGATCTGCCCTGATTGAAAATTTTGATTCAATGTACCCATGGATTCCTTTCTTTTTTTCCCTTTGCTTTACTTTCTTAACAGCATCAAAATCTCACTGCTCATCCCGAGTTTCTGCTTCACCCAAGTCCAGGCTCTGCTTCTTGGGACTCTGCCTTTAAACCCGCCCTCACCGCCCCCTACCCCCAACCCACCCCCCAACCCCCCCCCCCCCGCAGTGAAAATCTGGGAGCCAGGGGGTTGCCCTTAGTGGATGAAGGAACAAAGCAAGGAGGCTGGGGGGGGGGGGTCAGCCTCCTGGGGGGGGGGGATCCAGGCTCGAATGCCTCAGAAGGGAAGGCGGGCCTGGGGTGGATGTGGGGACAGGGGGGCCGCCTGGAGGTCTCCGTCATTACCGGAGGTCGGTCCTTGGAGGCGGGGCCTCGGGGGGGCGGTCCTGAGGGCGGAGCCCCGCAGTGGACTAGTG
This sequence comes from Mustela nivalis, assembly GCF_964662115.1. Classification (NCBI taxonomy): domain Eukaryota; kingdom Metazoa; phylum Chordata; class Mammalia; order Carnivora; family Mustelidae; genus Mustela; species Mustela nivalis. The sequence continues at coordinate 4,899 of NW_028135371.1, forward strand.
GCCTTATAAGGAGAGGAAGAGAGATCGGCACCTTCCAGACCATGGGAGGGCGTGGTGTGAACGTGAGGACTGCAGCGGGTGAGGCCTACCCTGCCGGGGCCTAATCCCCCGCTTCCAACTTCCAGGACCTCGAGTGACTGTGGCTCAAGCCTCCCTAGCCTACGGGGTTTTGTTATGGTGGCCTGAGCTGAGCCGGAGGGGGTGCGAGGGGCGTGGGGCATGGACAGAGCCTCCCAAAGGGCCGATGGAAGGGGTGGGCTGACCAAGGAGGCTCTGATTGCTCGGCTTTGAATCCCCGCCTTCTTCCTGTCCCGCTGTGGGCCCTTGGGTGCGCCAGTCCCCTGCTCCACTCCCGTGCCTCAGTTTCCCTCTCTGCTAACGGATATCATAGCATCATCCAGGATTGTTCGGAGCACCAAAGATTTCCTTCTGGCCCACACTTACAAGGGGGCTCCTTAAGCGCTGCAACTTCCTCTAACTTTTAGGCACTGATTGAAGGCCCAAGGGATGCTGATATGGTGTCAGGGGCGGGCACCCCACTTTGGGTGGAGAGGTCAGGGGAGATGACACTTGAGCTGAGACCTGAGTGACATAAAGCAGCCAGGCTGGGGAAGCATGAAGCAGAGTGCTTCTAGCACAACTCGTGCAAAGGTCCTGGGGTGGGGCTGTGCCTGCAATGTTTGAGGAGCCCCCAGGAGGCCGGGGTGGCTGGAGCCCAGTTAGTGAGGGGCAGAGGTGGGGGAGATGCGATCAGAGAGGTGGGCCTTGGGATCTGCGGTGGGGGTGGGGGTGGGGCATCTGGATGTGCCAGGAAGTCTCTGGCAAGTTTGAAGAAGGAGAAGAGCTGGCCTCTGACATCATGGGTTGGTTTTTTTTTTTTTTGCAGAGATGAACAAGATGTAATTCCTGTCCCTAAGGAGAGGCTTCCGGGTGGATGTGAGTCATCCTCTGAAGCTGGAGGTGTTGGTAAGACAGGACGGGCTGCAAGGAGGTGGGGTTGATCCTGCAGGTGGTGGAGGTGACAAGAGCAGGGGTCAGGAGGTGAGGAGGCCGAGGAGAAGGGAGGGCGGGGTGGGGGAGGGGTGGGCTGCCCAGCAGCAGGTGGCCTGGACGCCTGCCAGCTGCGACATCCTAGGCAGGGGTGGAGGGGGTTCTGCTCTGAGGTCACACTCACCTGGATCGAACCCCATCTGCACCCCTGCTGCATCCTTGACTTGAGGACTTAACCTCTAACTCCCACTTTTCGGGGAAGGATCCGGCTAGTGAAAGGGTTGCCTAGAAGATGTGTGGCACACAGGAAGCGCTCCTCATACCCCTGCCCTGCCCTGCCCTGCCCTGCCGGGGTGACCTGGCAATCCACCGGCGGCCACCCTCTCCCTCCCCGGACTCCCATGTCCCCCAGCTGGCCCCCTGCTGCTGTGCTCAGGTCCCTCGTCTGGTCGCCCTCCCCAGATGAAGCACCACCGGGAACCCTTCCTGCTGCCCTTTGAATGTGCGGAACGTGGTCTTGCACCCAGACCTTTGCCCGTTCCTCTCCCTGGAACCCCCTTCCAGCCCCGGGTCATCTTGCCCCGCCCCCCTCTCAGCGGGACTTCCCCTGACCCCCCAAGATGTTTCACACAGCCCTCCCCGGTGCATTCCATGCCCCCCTTTTTCCTTCTTAGCAGTTAGTGTCCTGGAACACGCTACTGTCTTCCTTTCCCGACATCACTGTTACCGCGCCCTAACGTGGGCTCCACGCCCTGCAGTGTTTCCAGAGCACAGCAGGTGCTCAGTAAAGCTGTGCTGGTTGCACGACTGCAGGGCTCCCGTCACAACTGCAGGGAGAAGTGAGATGTCGTGTTCCGCGCAGAGGTCTCACAGGACCGCAGACTGTCCGAGACCATCACCAACGCTGCCTCGTTGGCTGGAGGGCTGGTACTTCTCCGGTGCTTAGCCAATCGCTTGGCTGGAGGGCACAGTCCCCAGAGACCTCTCTCAACTCGGACCCCAGGGGCGAGCTGGGGCGGGGGTAGGGGTGGGCCGTGACCCCCAGAACCTCGGGGGGCCTCGGAAGAGTGCCGGCTTCACACCCATAGTGTAGCTGTCTCTGGGGCTCCACAAACAAATACACCATCCTGGGCAGCTTCAAAGGACATGGGTCTATTCTCTCCGCATTCTGGAGAGCAGAGGTCCAAGGTCAAGGTGGCCGCTGGACTGTGGAAGTTCCCAGGGAGAATCTGTCCTGGGCCCCTCTGGTGGTGCTGGTTCTCCTTGGCTCACAGATGCCTGGCTCCCACCTGCCTCTGTCTGGGCCTGCACTTCTCCCTGAGTGCCTCTGTGTCTTCACAAGGACCCCAGGCACCGGCTTCGGGGCCCACCTGAATCCCAGTGACCTCCTCTTAATTTAACCAATTGTATCTGCAAAGACCCTATTCCCAAGTGAGGTCCCACTCATGGGTTCCGAGTGGGCAGGAGTTTGCGGTGGGGAGACACCATTTGCTCCAACACCCAGCAAAGATTCGGGGCTCACAGGCTGGAGGAGAGCCAGACGCGCAGACAGGCCGGGTGGGGTGGGGGTCCCCTCCGCTCGCTGGCCCGCAGCGGCTAACTCCTCAACTCCAGCACCGGGGCAGATCTCGAATCCCTCTCCTCCGGCCTCCGGAGGCACCACCCCGAGCCTGCTTCTAACATTTGTGGGACCCAGAGCAAGAATTCGGGGGGCACACCCAAAACCCACCTCTCAGGGTTCAAAAGCCTGTGCACCAAATAAGAAAATGCCGCCCAAGCGTGTTCTGTCCTCCCATCAGGACAAATGCTCTGGGGATGAGAGACGCGTGTCGGGACCGTCAGCTTCACGGTCACGGGGACGGTTACAATAGGAAACACAGGTGATAACCAGGGCTGGGAAGGATGTGGAGACTTTGGGACCCTCGCACACGCATGCGCTGGTCGGAAGTAGCGCAGCCACCGTGGAAAAGTCTGGTAGGGGCGCCTGGGGGGCTCAGCGGGTTAAGCCTCTGCCTTTGGCTTAGGTCCTGATCTCAGGGTCCTGGGATCGAGTCCCTGCATCAGGCTCTCTGCTCAGCGGGGAGCCTGCTTCCCCACCTCTCTCTGCCTGCCTCTCCGCCTACTTGTGATCTCTGTCTGTCAAATGAATGAATAAAATCCTTTAAAAAAAGAAAAGTCAAGTCTGGGAGCTCCTGCAAGGGGTGAGTGTGGAATTACCGTCTGACCTGCCCAGTCCACCCTGGAGAGCTGAGAGCCGTGTCTGCGCAAAAGCCTACTTACGAGTGTTAATAGCAGCAGCGTTTGTGACGTCCCAAACGGGGCATCAGCCCAGACGTTCATCAGCTGATGACGGGTGAAAACGTGGTCATTCACCCACACCCCAGAATTCAGTCACCTACGAACAGGGGCAAGACGTCTATGTGCTATGTGGGGACGGACTCCGAGTCCACGACGCTCAGGGAGGGACCCACACAGACGGCCACACGGGGTGTGAGTCCACGCGTGTGACATGCTCAGACCGGGCTCCTCCACGGACAGGAAGGGGGCTCGTGGGGGCCGGGGGCTGGGGGAAGGGAAGGAATGGGGCCTCTTTTGGGGTTGATAGAACGGTCGAAGGTTGATGGTGGTGAATATAGTACAGCTGTGAATGTGGAAAAAAAACAACAACCACTGAACTGTGCCCTTGAGGGCGTGACTTGTATGGTATGTTAATTACATCTCAATAAAGTCGTGAGGAAAAAAGAAAAGCCCAGCGGCAGGGCCTGGTCCCATTCCCCCTCCCCTTCAGCACATCTGGGCTGCATCTGTGACTGCTGACCGCTGGGGCACGAGAGAAGGGGCCCTGCCCGAGGCAGGCCTAACTTTCAAGAGGCCTGGAGCTCCTGTCTGGTTCTCGGGGGCTCCTGGGATCCCATCTAAGAAGTCCCACTGGCCGCAGCCCCGGAGACGTGGGACCACACAGAGGGGAGAGAGGCTGCCTGAGGCCCCGGCCCGGCCCACCTGCGAGTTTGACGCCACCAGTGACTCCCGTCAGCCCTGCATGGGACAGAAGAGCCACTCGGCTGAGCCCCATTCCCGGCTCCCAGGACTGTGAGTGGTAATAAAGTCCGGGGGCCGCTGGTTATACGGAGATAGCCCAGGACTCACCCCTTCAAACCCTCCCGGCAAGCCTGCTTCACAGTTACAGCTCTCCGTTCCTCGCCGCTCTGCCCCGGCCCCGGGGGCATGGAGAGAGCCGACCTAGGTCCCCGCCGCCTGCCTCTGTTTCTCTCCCGGCAGTTTGTTGGCTGTGAGAAGGGTCCTCGCCTGCACACAGGTGGCAGCTCAGCGCGCCCATGCTCTCCCTCTCCCCCCGCAGAAGCCGGCCAGCTGCCCTTTGCTACCGGAGTCCAGGGAGTGTGCCCTTGGGAGGCTGCCCGAGAGGGTGAGATCCGCCCCGTGCCGGAAACAGGTGATTCTGAGTCCGGGGCATTGGGGTGACGTGTAGAAGAGGAGGTGTAGGGAGAGGTCTGGAAAGGGACACGGGCCAGGTCCAACTGCACCACCGGCCACCACGCGGGCCACTGCAGACCCGGCCCCGGGGGCTTTCCCAGCGTCCGCGTCACCTGCGCTGGCCGGTGGCCAGCCGCTGTGTGTGGCTACTGAGCCCTTAAAATATGGCTGGTGTGACTGAGAAACGCCTTTTATTTTTATTTTTTTTTTAAGATTTTATTTATTTATTTGACAGAGAGAGATCACAAATAGAGAGGCAGGCAGAGAGAGAGGAGGAAGCAGGCTCCCTGCTGAGCAGAGAGCCCGATGCGGGGCTCGATCCCAGGACCCTGAGATCATGACCTGAGCCGAAGGCAGCGGCTTAACCCACTGAGCCACCCAGGTGCCCCGCCTTTTATTTTTTTAAGTTTTATTTTTTTAAGTAATCTCTACACCCAACATAGTTCAAATGCACGACCCTGAGATCAAGAGTCGCATGTTCTCCCAACTGAGCCGCTCAGCCATCCTGAAACCAAATTTTATTTTCTTTTATTTATTTTTATTTAATGTATTTTTTAAAAAACATACATCCCATTTTTTAAAAAAGATTTTTGTTTGTTTATTTGACAGACAGAGATCACAAGGAGGCAGAGAGGCAGGCAGAGACAGAGGGGGAAGCAGGTTTCCTGCTGAGCAGAGAGCCCGATGCGGGGCTCGATCCCAGGACCCGGAGATCAGGACCTGAGCCGAAGGCAGACACTTAACCTCCTGAGCCACCCGGGTGCCCCTATTCATGTTTTTTTTTAATTGACATATAATTGACATAACCATTGTGTAACCTTAATGTGTACAATGTGTGTGGATTTGATACATTTAAATATCCCCACGTGATTAGCACCAGAGTTTACTTAGCACCTCTCTGAGGTCAGACGACTACCATTCCTCTTTTGTGGTAGGATAGTCTGTTTCTGCTGGGACCACATTGCTCTGCATAGCAGTCCCAAGGAGGCTTTTTCTTTTTTATTTATTTATTTTTCATTTTTGAAAGATGAAATCTATCAAACACAGAAACACCATCTATAACTTGTATGTCCGGCATATAGCATAGAACCTTCACAACCAGCAAGCTTACAAAATCAAATATGACCACCATGTTGAAGCCCCACTGTCTCCACCTGTCCCCACGTGCCACCTCCGTCGCCAGACAAAACCTCTGTGTCTGCTTTTCCTTCCAATTCTATTGCGTTTGTAGGACCCCTAAATGACACATCAGCCAGGTCAGCCAGGTTCGGAATTCTCATAAACATGGTAGAATAGTGTCGGCTTTCTTCTGCGCTTTGCTTTCTTTGCACGATCTTACATCTGGGAGGCCATTCTGTGGCTGGGTGTTCCCCAAGGCACTTTCCTCTTCACTGCTATATAATATTCTATAGCATAAATATACAGGGACCTGTGGGTCCATTGTTTGATGGATATTTGGGTTGTTTTGGGTTTTGGTTCCCTATTACAACAAGCAGTGAGGGTTTCAAAACCCAAACGAGATCCTCTGTTATGGGATGAGGACTTGAGACAGCCCTCGGACAACAGCCTGTAAGACCCTGACACTCTCAGGCCTATAGACTGCAAGGACTTGAATCCTTCCATCAACAGTGTGAACCAGCTGGAAGGGCATTTTGGTGAAGCCCCGGCCAGAGGACCCAGCTAAACTGCATTCGGATTCCTGAGCCCTGGAACCGGAGAGAAGAAATGGGAGTTGCTTTAAGCGTCTGCATTTGGGGCTACCTGTTACGCAGCAGTAGCTAGCTACTACGCCAATGTCTGATTACATGTTCGTCTTAAAAGCTTCAAGTTGAGCAAAAATAAAATGGCTGCACTAAGCTTCGGTGAAGCTTGATTTTAAAGTAAGCTTTTCCTCTCTTCTGCAAACCTCCCCTCCTTCCTTCTTATCCTTCTGTTTCAGGAACCCAGAACCGCCACGGAAACGGCTGATAGCACAAACCCAATTCCTGCTAGATCCTGTGCTTCCCTGCAAAACACCCCAGCGCCTTCCTTGGGGAGGGCCCAGGGTTTCTGAAGGCTGCCACCAGCCGTAGCCTCCTTTGCTGGGCATCCATCGCAATAAAGTTATCGTCTCTCTTTATCCCAAACTCTTGGCTTAGTGTTATTACGGTGGCCCGAAGCTCCAAGGTTGATTTTGGACATCTCCACCTGCTGGAAGTTCTCCCCCGGTGCCCTGCCTGACCTGCAGGCCTAGACTCAGTGCTGGCCTGGTCCCGTTCTGTGGGAGGCTTTCTCTCCACACGTTCAGACCAGGAGGTTGAACTCCTCCTTCTCTCTGAGTGCTGGCTTAAATGTCAGCTTCTCCAAGTCAAAGCCAGCCTTCTGCAGAGGGACCCACCCGATTTTAAACTGCATCCCCACATACCCCACTGACCCCCAACCCCTTCACCTTGTTTCCCCCCGTTTCCTGTCTTCCCATAGGGCATGTCATTTGGTTATTTGTGCTGCGTGTGTCTGTGTCCTGTCTCTCAGCTCCCCCCGTGCCCCCCTGCCCCCGAGCAGGGATCTTTGTTGGGGCCGAATTGCCCCAGCGCCAGTGCGTGGCTCGGGGAGAAGTTGGCCAGTATTCGTCCCTGTTTCCAATGCAGTCCGCTCCCTAAACCCAGGGCTGCCTGCCAGCCTCCGCCACCCCCTTCCCGCCCAGCTTCCACCTGCGATTATAGGTTCCAGCCCCCCAGGTCCCCGACGTCGGCTCCTAGACTCCAGGGTTAGCGCAGAGCTCTGGAACCAGGGGTCCGGAGGCCCCAGTGCCCTCCGTGCTCGGGAATGCGCCGCGCCGCCCAGCCAGGCTCCGGCGTCCGGCCCTTCCCCGGGCTCCGGATTCCCGGCCCCACAGATCCAGGCTCCGGAATTCAGGATCCGGGTTCTCGAGCCGGGCCCGGAGCCAGTGGCAGCCGTTGCACGGAGGTTTTTGAAAGATGTGGCGCCAAACCCTGCGCGGGGCGAGCGCGGCGACAGGAGGGGCGCGGAGCGCACGGCCGGGACAGGGCCTGGTGGGCAGCACGGTGCGGGCGCGGACCCTCGTACCCCGTCCCCGCACCCCCGTCCCCAGAGCAGACAGTCACCAGGGGCGGGCGGGTGGGGGGTTCGCGTCCCGCCTGCGCCCCGCCCCGCCCCGCTGGGGGTCCCGTGCCTTAGTTTCCCCCGCAGGCCTTGCCCCGGAGCGTCCTGCTGCGTGCCTGGCAGGGGCAGCCGGCGCAGGGGGCAAACAGCCTCGCGAGGCGGCGGGAGGGGGGAGCCCGGACCTCCCGCTCCGCAGAGGAGGGGGGCGGGGGCCTGGCAGCTGCGGTCCCCGCCCCGCCCGTCCAGCGCCAAAATTTGAAAATTGCGGTCACCTCCCAAACCGCGCGGGGAAGGGGGAGCCCAGGGCCCCACCCACGGGAAGCGCAGGGCTTTCTGGGACTTGGAGTCCAGCCCCCGGGGGTCCCGCGTGTGGGGTGGGGCGCGACGGGCACCCGAGGCCCGCCCAGCGCCAAGGGGTCGGGGTGGGAAGTAGGGGCCAGACTCGTTCTACACACGCGAGGGCTGAGGCCCAGGCCTGTCCGTGCAGCCGCCGGGAGGGGACTGGCCTCCTGGCCCGGGAAAGACCGGGAGGCGTAGAGGGGCGAGAGGCGTTTGGGGCGGGGTGGGACCCTGCAGGGCCCTGAGCCGGGTGGGGGGTGGGGGGGGGAGGGACGGCCAGGACTCTGGGCTGCGGTCAGCTCAGTGGGGCTCTGGTGAGGAGGGGGCTGCAGCTAGGTCTGGGGGCGGGGAGGTCTGGCAAGGTGACCCCCTGCCACCCTCCAACCGCAGTCACTTTCCTCCCTCTCCGGCCCTGCCCCCTGCAGCATCACGGATTCGTTCTCGCATCCTACATCCTGCCACCGTCTCTTCTGTTTGATGACGGCACAGGCAACGATACCGGGTTTCAAGCGCAAGGTCACTTTTTTTTTTTTTTTTAAGATTTTATTTATTTATTTGACAGACAGAGATCACAAGTAGGCAGAGAGGCAGGCAGAGAGAGAGGAGGAAGCAGGCTCCCCGCTGAGCAGAGACCCTGGGATCACGACCTGAACCGAAGGCAGAGGCTTTAACCGGCTGAGCCACCCAGGTGTCCGTCCCATCAAGCGCAAGGTCTCTTTTGAGAAGGCAGCACAGTGACGGTCTAGCTGGGGACTGTTCCTGCCTGGGTTCTAAGGTGGGGCCCTTGACTCCTGGTGAGACGGCAATTCAGAGTGAGTTTCAGGTGTTGGAGACAGGTAAGCATCCCGGCCCTCCGAGGGCTGGAAGGGCAGTCACGGTCTCCGTGTGACATTTGCAGGAGTCCCCAAGCAAGGCCGTTTCAGCCCAATTCCCCAAGGTGGGATGTCTGGGAAGGAGGAGTTCTCCGGGCAAGTTCCAGGGTGACGGGAAGGAAGTGGTTCTCCACTGGAGGCGATGGCAGGGGGAAGTGACTAGACATTTGGTTGTTTGGACTGGAGTGGGGCAGTGGTGCTGCTGGCATCAGGTGGAGGCTGGGGCGCCCAGAGGTGGTCCTCCACTTCCTGCCCCACCACAGAGAACAATGGGCCCAGGCTGTGGGCCGGGACCGGCCCTATAGATTCCCCTCCGCCCCCGGTGTCTTACGTAAGTGGGATGCGGTAGTATGTGGCCCTTTGTGCCCGGCTTCTTTCAGTGAGGTGTTTCTTTTCTTTTCTTAAACTGACCTGTCCTTGACATGTTACATTGTGGAAGTTGCAGGTGCACGACCTGCCGATCTGAGGTTTGTGTATTGTTGAAATGATCACAGTAGGTGTGGCTGGTATCAGTCAACGCACATAGTTACTTTCCGACCTACAATACAGTGTTATTAACTATAGCCACTGCGCTGTGCCTTATATCCCAGGGACTTACTTATTTTATAACTGGAAGTTTGTGTCTTTTGATGGCTTCGTCTGTGCTGCCCACCTCCCACCCCTCCACCGGCAACCTCCAGCAACCTGTTCTCTGCATCTGCGAGCTCAGTTATTTTTTAAAGTTAATTAATTTTTTTTTTTTTCGTAATCTCTACAGCCAAGCTGGGGGCTTGGACTCACAACGCTGGAGCCGTATGCTCTTCCGGCTGAGCCAGCCTGGCGCCGCTGTGAGCTGTTATTTATCTTATCTTACCATTATTTTATTTTGATCGTACCTGTAAGTGACATCCCCGAGCGTGTGTGCGAGGTCCCTTCGCCTTTCATTTTAATAGGACTCCAAGGAGGGAGGGAGATTGTACAAGTGGGGAAGGTGGGCACTGGAAAGAAGCCCGCTGTCCCTCGGGGGCGGGCTGGGAGTTGCAGGTCCCGGGGCCTGGCCCTGAACGCTGGCGGTTTCTGGAACAGCAATGCACAGAGCGGGAAGCCCGCTGGAGGCGAGAGGAACCTTGCGGGCGCGGGAAACTACAGCTCCCGGCTTGCCCCGCGCAGCCGCGACAGACTACAAGTCCCAGGCTGCTCCGCGGCGGCGGGCGCCGGGCGCCATCTTGGTCGGCGGCGCGGATTGAATGAGCCCGCCGCGCCGCGGCCGCCGTCCCGAGCCGCGCGGGCCCCGAGCCGCCGCCGCCGCCGCCGCCGCCGCCGCCACCTCCGCCATGGCCACGCCGCTGCCCGGCCGCGGGGGCGGGCCCGCCACACCGCTGTCGCCCACGCGCCTGTCGCGGCTGCAGGAGAAGGAGGAGCTGCGCGAGCTCAATGACCGCCTGGCGCACTACATCGACCGCGTCCGCGCGCTCGAGCTCGAGAACGACCGGCTGCTGCTCAAGATCTCCGAGAGGGAGGAGGTGACCACGCGCGAGGTGGGCGCGCGGCCGGGGCTCCGGCCTCGGGGGTCCCCGGGGGTCCCCGTGCGCGAGAGGGGAGGCCGGGCAGGCCCCGCCCACCGGGGGGCGTCCCCGCGGGTTCGGGGGGCCCTAGGGGCGCACGCGGGGCTGGGCCTGGGCCTCTGAGGGTACCCGGGGGGCTTCGGGGGCCTCCCGGGGGTGAGGCTCGGAGGCCGGGCGGGCCCCGCCCACAGAGGGGGTCGTCAGAGGTCTCGGGGTGGGGGGGCCCAGGCGAGTGGTGCAGACTGGGGCAGTCTCGGAGGGCCGAGTCCGAGGGATTTTTCGGGGGCCTCGGAACGAGGGGGGCGCACCCTGGAGCAGGCCCCGCCCACCGAAGGTTCCCGGGGCTTTTCGGGAGACCTGTGAGCGAGGGGTGCGCCCTGGGACAAGCCCCGCCCGCCGAGGGGCCCGCAGAGGGGTTCGTGAGCCCACCGAGTGAGGAGCGCGGTCTGGGGTAGACCCGTCCTCTGAGGGATCCCCCTTGTGCGACTGGTGGATGGGGGGCAGGCCCGAGCCCTGAGTGGCCGGGGGGCCTCTGGGGATCCCTCGGCCGGGGAGGGTGTGAGCCAGAGAAAGCCCCGCCCCTGAGGGAGAGGCGGAGAGTCTCCGGGCTACGTTAGGGTGCCCTGGCGTCCCGGGAGGAAATCTGGTGGGGTTCTGTGGTCTCAGAGGAGCCTGAGTTCAGGCTCTCAGAAGGGACCCCGAGGAGGGGTGGAGAGCCTCTGGGGGGGCCCACGGTGCTCTTCTTTGCGGAACTCTCCAGGGGTCCTGGGATGAATTCTGGGGTGTTGAGGGACTGGGAAGGTGGTTAGGCTGTAGGCTCCGTCTCGTACTGGAACCTGGGGTAGGTGGGCACGTGAGGGGAGGGGGTCCGAAGCCTCGGGGTCCCATGGGAAATTTGAGAGGTTCTCACTTGGGGCCTGGGGCACCCACTTGGTGGATGGGCTGGAGCCTGGTGGGGGTGGAGAGATGTCTGGTCTTGGGGATTTAGCAGGAAGTTTGGGGTTCCAGGTGGGTCCCAGGGCTTCACTGCAGACTGAGGGAGAGGGGGCTGGGTAACCCCCACCTCTAGGGGCATGGGAGGGCCTGTGTCTGGGGGTCCTGGGTGGGTTCTTCCCTTGCTTGGGGACTGGGGCTCCAACCCAGCTCTCCCCCAGTTCCCAGGGGCCCCAGGCTCTTTTCTCACTTGGCTGGACCCCTGCTGGCCCCTTTCCAAACCCAAGTGTGATTGCCGGGAATCAGGATGGCCGGTGGGAGAGTGCTCACCTTGTGGTTCCCCCGAGGGCCCCCTAGGAGAGCCAGGCCCCTATCCTGACCGTGGGCCATGTGACCGTCGTGTGGGGGTCATTTCTGGGAGCCACTTACCCTTTGGGTGACCCTGGGCAAGTCATTTAAAACTCCCTGGGTCCCAGTGCCTCTTCTGTAAAATGGAGATGACAGCCCCCCTTTTGTTCTGGCTGGCTGGCCAGGCCTGTTGATGTGCGTCCTGTAGAATAAAGGATGGGCACCCCGAGGAACCGTGGGTTCTGTTGCCCCTGTTTAACAGTAGCCAGGACGGGAACGGCTCAGAAAGTGGCCTGGGTGACGTCGGGGAGGAAGAAGTTTCCCTGGAAGGTGGTGCTGTCGGTGTTGCGGGAGTGGGTGGGGGACTGGATTCGAGCTCTGATGCTCACTTGTGCAAAGTCCTTTCAGTCTGTGTGACCTTGGGCAGGTTTTGTCATCAATCCCATGAGGCTAGAATTGTCTGCAGCCCCCCACCAGGTGGCCACCTTCCAGAGGGGCGCCTGAGTACTCGGGGTGCGGGTCCGGTTCCTGCCTGCTGGGGTGCCTTGTCTTTCTCCTGTTCTTGCATGGGCCTCCTGCAGGTGCGGTGAATGGCAGGCAGCTCTCTGAGGGTGATGGGCCTGGTGGGCATGGGAGCCCCCAGGCGCTGAGTGGGTGTTGTACCTAGAGTCCCAGCAGGAGGGCCTGGGGACCCGGATCTCTCTGGTCTGGGGAGGGGCCGTTCCCTTCCCAGCTGGAGAGGTGAGGTCTCCCGGTCTCTGAGGGCTCCTGGGAACAAAGGATGTGTTGCCACCAGTGGTAAACCTGCCCCACCGTGGGCTCAGGGTAGGCCTGGGGCTCCGGGTGTCCCCGGGCTGGGGGCCGGTTACCGGCTGGAGCTGAGGACTTGCCACCAGCAGGTTCTCCCGGGGCCTCCAGCTGCCCCTGTGGCCGCGTGATCAGTGCCCCTGGGGACTGGGCAGTGGAGGGAGCTGGCGCCTGGGGAAGGAGGGGCGCTGGAGCAGGGGGCGTGCGGTGTGTGGCCCTGTGTGTGTCAGGGCGCTGGAGCAGGCTTTCAAAGCAACCTGGTAGTGGCCTTGGCTACAGTGGGGCCCAGGCTGGAGGGGCCCTGCAAAGTGGGTGGGCAGAAGCGGGGCGGGGGCTGGGACTGGACGGAGGCTCCAGGAGGGATGTGGGCGGAGCTGGGTGCCTGGTTCCCCCCGGAGGACGGTGGTCATCACGCTGGGGCGGTCATCACGCTGGGGCGCTCCTGGCCCATGGAGTGGGCGGGGGAGGGGCTGCTGCTCACTCCCATCCTCGCCCAGTGCTCAGGATGACCCCATCACAGAGATGTTCCAACCCCAGATCCCATTAGGAGAAGCCACTTAAGGAGCCCTTTGAAGATGCCTTTTACCGTGTCCTAAGCGCGCCACAAGCCTGTAACAAAATCCGGACAGTGGAGGTGCGCGAGGGACGCCGGAAGCTTCCAAGCCCTTGTCACCCTCCCGCACGTGCCGCATATGGGTCCCGCGGCCACTCTGTGCTGAGGAGCCACGTGCCCGTGTCCCCGGAGGGCTTCCAGAAGGGCTGGGGCCAGGCTCGGTTTCTGTTCGAGCGAGGTCCGGGTGCCGGCCGGGAGAGGGGGAGCCAGGAGGGAGAGGCAGTTCTCCAAGGAGCCTCCCACTTGGGTGTTAAGTTCCTTCGACCTTCGGTTTCTTTTCTCTCACCTGCCCAGGTGTCCTGTTGCTGCTGGGGGGTGGGGGCAGGTAGGGGGGCCCCCCCGGGTGGACCCTGGGAGCAGGGGCGGGGCGCGGTGAGCTGTGGGGGAGAAAGTAGCCCCATCGGCTGTCTGTCCGGATTTCCTGCAGAGCCGTGCTTCTCGGCTGGGAAGGGTTCATCCCCCGGAGACGCAGGAACAGGGAAAGGCCACCTCGGGTTATCTGGACACCCCCCCCCCCCCGCCATGCTCCCCCTCCCTGGCCAACACATGCTAACACATTTGTTCATTCCTGGCGCTTGAATAATGCCGTAAAAGACAAAACAAAAGGCCCAGCCATCCGTCTCCCGTCAGCTGTGGCCGGGCTTCCGCAGGGGCCGTCACAGCGGCTGTCACAGGGGCCGTCACAGGGGCCGGGCGGCCTGGGCCTGCCAGCAGAGCACCTGTTAGGGCTCTGAGAGACGCTCTGTGTGTGTGTCCTCCACAAGAGGTTTCTGAATCGTCCCAGGGCCACAGAGCGGGGTTGGCCGGTGTTCTCTGGAGGGCCGGAGTCTGCGTTTCCAGCTCCGGGGGCTGGAAGTCTCCACCGTGGCTACTCAACTCAGCAGTGGGAGTGGAAGCTGCCGCAGACACTGTGTACAGGAACGGGCCCGGCCGTGTGCCAATAAAGCTTTATTTACACACACTGAATGCCTGTCCTCGGCCTGGGTCGCAGAATCTCTGCTCGTTTCTTTACCCCCAGCCACGGACCGACGTGGAAACTACCCTGCGCTGCAGGCTGGACCCGCAGAGGGCGGTGGGTTTGCCGCGGCCTGGAGCCCCCGGCCCGGCTGCGGAGGTGCCTCGGGAACACGAAGGCATGAGCGTCCGCTCTGCGCTGCGGCGGGGCGGGAAGCGCTGCGGGGACCGCGTCCTTGGCGTCCGGGAACCTGTGCCCGCGCGGCCCGCACCTCCTCCCCGGGACCGAGAGCTGCAGGACGGGGCCGGCCAGACGCCCCAGAACCTGGGACTTGAGCCAGGACACTCGAGGGGACTGTGAGAGCGCGGCCTCAGAGCCCAGAGCAGTCAGGGCGAGCGAATCCAGGGGCGCCCAGAAGTCTCAGGCGTGGAGACAAACAATACGAGGTGTTTTCACTTACTCAACCTTGTGGAGTAAGTAAAGGGTCCGTGTCCCCCAGCACAGTTCCGTCAGCGTCTCACGCTCCTGTCTTGTCACAGTGGTTTTACCGGTGTTGACGCTGTAGCGACATCACGGGCTAACACCTGTGCTGTTTGGGGTCCTCAGTTTCCCCCACTTCTCCGGCCCGGGACGCCCTCGGGACCTCCCAGTGCTCAGCTGTCACGTCTCCTCGGGCCCCTCTGGACCGAGCGCGTTTCTGAGATTCCCAGGGGTCGATGTCCCCCGGTAGCCCTGAGGAGCGCTGGTCAGGAGTTTGGGGTCAGTCTGGTGTTTCCTCATGGTTAGGCCGGGCAGTGGGCCCAATGATAATTTAATGGTACGTTTTTTTTTTTTTTTTAAGATTTTTATTTATTTATTTATTTGACAGAGAGAGAGAGATCACAAGCAGGCAGAGAGGCAGGCAGAGAGAAAGATAGAGGGAAGCAGGCTCCCTGCTGAGCAGAGAGCCCGATGCGGGGCTCAATCCCAGGACCCTGAGATCATGACCCGAGCCGAAAGCAGTGGCTTAATCCACTGAGCCACCCAGGCGCCCCTAATGGTACGTTTAAAAGATTAAAATCCGTGGCGCACTGGGCTGGCTCCGTCCGTGGCGTGTGTGACTCCCGGTCTCAGAACTGTCAGTCTGAGCCCCGTGTTGGGGGTAGAGTTTACTTAAAGGAAAAATTAAAGGTCGTGCAAAAACCCCACTGGGAATGAAGTATCAAGAACTTACGTACAGGGCGCCTGGGTGGCTCAGTGGGTTAAGCCGCTGCCTTCTCGGCTCAGGTCATGATCTCAGGGTCCTGGGATCGAGCCCCACATCGGGCTCTCTGCTCAGCGGGGAGCCTGCTTCCTCCTCTCTCTCTGCTGCCTCTCTGCCTACTTGTGCTCTCTGTCTGTCAAATAAATAAATAAAATCTTTAAAAAAAAAGAGAGAACTTACGTACAGTGTCACCACTGCTGGCTTCTCCTGCCCTATGCCCCAGCCTGGCTCAGGGCTTGGTGGCCTTAGTGACTGTCGTTGGTCACTAGTCATCCCCGGACCCCTGCCTCGTGAGGGGAAGGTGTGAGAGGACGGGTGGGGGTCGGGGCCGGGGATCTTGTGCGCGCTCTCCCTCAGGCTTAGGAGAGTTCTGGAAGGTGAAACGGCAGGAGGCAGAACCAGGACACACGGTAAACCCAGGCTCGCTTGGAGACAGGAGCGGTCACTTTTGTGAACTGAGCCTGATTCCAGAATCCAGTTCCCAGAGGTGCAAACACCGGGCGTGGCCACAGGCGACCACCTCTGTGCGGGGGAGGAGCCTTGCTGTCCTGGGGTGGGTGGTGGCCGCAGCCAGGGGACAGGAGGGAGGAGTTTGTCTCTGCTCCCCCATCGCGTGTCCTCCTCTTGGAATCGCCCCCAGTGGACATCCTCTGCCCTGCACGTGATGGGTCCGCAGAGACCAGTTGCCTATTCCATGCCTCAGTTTCCCCATCTGTGAGATCGGGCCAGGAGTGCACACCCCGTCTCACCTGTGGGATGAAGTGACTGGGAGCTGCTGTCTTGAGGCCCAGGATGCTCAGGCCAGTGGGGGGGGCTCAGACTGGCTATGAAAACCCCAACTCTTCTGAAGCGCACCCCCCCCCCGCCCCCGGAGGCCCCTTGTCCCTGGGCAGCGGGATGCTGCTTACCTGACAGTGCGGCAGGTCGTCGGCCGCTCCCGGCAGCCCCCTCCGCCCTGGGGCCTTCCTGTGGGAGGAGGGGTCCCGGCCACCCCTGCACCCCCCCACCTGCTGGCGTGTGGTTTCGTGGGAGGCAACGTGGTGCCACTTGGAGCGGCGGCTCTGTGTCGTCCTCTGCGCCTGCAGGTCACTGAGCTGGAGTTCCCGGCGCCTGTGGTTCCGGTGCTCCGCAGCTCAGCGGCTAGTGCGTGGGGAGAGGCGCACAGCCGTCCCCTCCGACGTGGCCGCTTTCCCAAACGAAGCCCCGTCCCCATCGGTCGTCACCCCCAGCCCTCCTCAGCACCCCTGAGTCCCCTTCCCGTCCGTGGGGGAGCCTGGTCTGGGCGTGTCACACGCGTGGACTCACACCCCACGTGCCCTTCTGTGTCTGGTTCCCTCCCTGCGCGTCGTGGGCTTGCGATCCGTCCCCGGGGCAGCGCGTGGGGGCCCCGCCGCTGCTGGTGGCCAGGGACGCTCGTGCGTGTGGGGACGCGTGTGTGCACCTGCCGGTCGGCGGGAGGACGCTGGGCTTGTTTATACCTCCCGGCTGCGGTGGGCCGAGCTGCGAAAGCACAGCTTCGTGTGCACGCGCGTGTTGCTTCTCCGGGCATGGAGGTCCCAGCTGTGGGGTCGCTGGGTCCCAGGGTCCGCTGCCCACCTGGCTGCCCGGCGCCGGCCCGTTTCCCACTCCTGCCCCGCCGCCCGCGGGGGCCTGAGGTTTCCCGGTACCGCTGCCCGCGTTTATTACTCATTGTCTCTTTGACTCTGGCCGCCCTAGGGGGACCGGGGGCCCTCTCACGGCCCTAGTTTGGTTCCAGATGGTTTTAACACCCGTGCCTGGCCCTCTGCATGCAGACGCGGGGGAAGGTTGGGTACGAGAAGGCGGCGAGAAGCATGAGCTGTGTGCACCGCTGGCGGGGGACCCGGGACCCGGAGAGCTCGGGCGGCTGCGGTGCCCCTGGGGTGGGGGTGGGGGGCCTCGGGAGGAGCCGTGTCCAGGCGGGGAGGGCCCGCTGTCGGTGGGGAAGGGGGTCTGTCCTTGACCTGGGCCTGGCTGCCACCCCGCAGGTGAGCGGCATCAAGACGCTGTACGAGTCGGAGCTGGCGGACGCCCGCCGGGTGCTGGACGAGACTGCGCGGGAGCGGGCACGGCTGCAGATCGAGCTGGGGAAGCTGAAGGCGGAGCTGGAGGAGGCCAACAAGGGGTAGGCGTGCGGCCCTCGGGCACCCCGACACCGTCGTGCGGGCCGGGCAGGCTGGCCGCTGGCAGGGGCGTGCTCTGTGGCCCTCCAGCCGGCCCTTCCCACCCCCTTTGGTCCCCCAGCATCACTCAGCCCCGGGAAGCTTTTAAACATGAGTGGCTGGGGCGCCTGGGAGGCTCAGCGGGTTAAAGCCTCTGCCTTCGGCTCGGGTCATGATCTCGGGGTCCTGGGATCGAGCCCCACATCGGGCTCTCTGCTCCACGGGGAGCCTGCTTCCTCCTCTCTCTCTGCCTCTCTGCTTACTTGTGGTCTGTATCAAATAAATAAATAAAATCTTTAAGAAATAAAAAATAAAAAGTAGACCTGAGTGGCTCCCCCAATTCCCTCAGGGAGAGGACGGCCCCGGGCCACGCAGCCCGGCCTCCCCTCTCCGCCCTGGGTCTGGGAGCCCCTGGTGTGCTGCCCCCTCCCCACCGCCAGGCCGCGGGCCCCCACAGACCTTGGTGCACTGCCTCACGTGTGGCCTGGGGCCCTCATCCTCCAAGGCTCCTGTGGGGCTGTGGGGCCGCCCGCCTCCATCCCCCCCACATCCAGTCCCCGCTGGGCCGGGCCGGCAGCCTTCGGGCCTGGCCTTTTCTCTTCCGAAGTGCTGTGTCTTCTCTGGCTGCTCCGGAGACAGGCCCGTGCGCACGGCGTGGCCAGCCAGGTGCCGTGGCGGGGGAGGCACTAGTACTGGGTAGAGGACACCGTGACGCCACGACGTCCCAGGCGGCCACACGTGACCAGGGCTGGACTGTCACTGTCCCCGCCTCAGTGTGTGTGTTGGGGGCGGCAGACCGGCCAGGCTTGACCGGTATCCCTCAGGTTGGCAGGGACCTGGACCGAGGCCTGGCTCCCAAGTCCCGGTTCCCGGTCCCGGCTGCCAACAGAGTCACCTTCACGTTTGTGGGATGTTTTCCTTCTCCTCCATGTTTGGGTGTAGGCAGTTTTGTGTGTCTAGGGAAATGAGTGGAAAGGCCAGAGTTTCCAAAGTCTCTGCTCTGGTTTCTCCACCCAGTAGCGGGCGAGCTCCGCCGTGGTGACCCACACGCGGCACCCATGTAGTGTCACTAACCGGAGCCCGAGTCCACGTTAGGCTTCCCTCCCAGCGGGAGGTGCCTTCCACGAGCTTGGACACCTGCATCACGAAGACGCGTCCGCCCTTATGGCTTCGCTGCCCTAAAGATCCTGTGTTCCCCCGTCCCTCCGTCCTGTCCCGTCCGGGCCACCACAGTCTTGCCTTTTCCAGAACGTCCCAGACTCGGAGCCCCACGGTGTGTGGCCTCAGCCCAGCTCTGGCTCAGGGATGTGCCGCGGGTCCCTCCGTGGAGAGCCACTGGAGCGGAAGCGCGCGCGGGGTGGCCCCGCGGGGTCCGGAGCCTGGTCCTCGGCCAGGGAGTGATGCTAGACCCAGGGTAGACTGTAGCCCACCAGTTTCATAGGATTTTTTTGTTTTTTTGAAGATTTTTTTGTTTTTTGAAGATTTTATTCATTTATTTGACAGAGATGACAAGTAAGCAGAGAGGCAGACAGAGAGAGGGGGTGGGGGTGGGGGTGGGTGGGGGTGGGAAGCAGGCTCCCCGCTGAGCAGAGAGCCCGACACGGGGCTCGATCCCAGAACCCTGAGATCATGACCTGAGCCGAAGACAGTCTTAACCCACTGAGCCACCCAGGTGCCCCATGGTAGGTTTTTTAATTAAAAAAGGATTTGTGCTTCTGGGGGAAGATTGAGGTAATTCCAAGGTCAGCACTGCTTTCCCTGTGGCCCCTGAGGATTCCAGAAGCCTCCACATGCCTGGGACTCTGGGTGTGGCTCCTTGTCCAGGCCGGGAAGTCTTGACTTTTCCTGCTTTGTGGTCCCAGGTGCTCACTGGCGACAAAGTGGGAAATGCACGCTCGTTTAAGGAGAAAAGCATAAGTCTGCAGCAGGCTTCCCCCAAACAGACTGGGTGGCCGGTGTGAGCACCCACACGGCCTTCCGTAAACTCACAGTGGATGCCGGAGACACCGGCAGGGTTGGGCTTGGGAGGCCACAAGCCTCTCGTGGAAGTCCCCCCAGAGTCATCAGATGTCGTCCACGCTGGGATTCTGTCCCAGCCACTGGGATGTTCCCGCACCCAGAACAGGTTCGCCAGGGGAGCCGTGGCTGAGGCAGGCCGGTCCCATGGCTCCGTGACGGCTTCTGTCCGCCGCTTCCCTCGGCCTGGTGCTGGGCGTGGCGGGCGGCAGACAGGACCCAAGGAGCGGCCGGTGCAGCGGGGCTGGCGGGAGGGACTCTGCACGTCTGGGCCGTCACTTTCAGCGGAGGCCCCTGCTCCCCTGGGAAGGCCTCCTGTCCGGCGGCCGCTCTCTGGCCAGCAGAGGCTGCAGGTGCCAGGCTCCGTTCCCTCACTTCCTGTCCTGCCGCGGGAGCCGCAGGAGCCCTTCCCGAGCAGGGAGCCGGCCGCACTTAGGTCGAGTGGGTTCTCTTCCTAACCCGTTTATCAGCACATCCCGGCGAGGACAGGAGCGTGGGTGGCTGCGTGGAGGACCCGACCGATAGGTCACATGCTCCCACGCAACCCTCCAGGACTGGCCCACAGATGAGGAAGCCGCGTTCAGCTTGATGCTCGGGAGACGTGGCCCGTGGGAGTCCCTGGCGCCCCTGCTTTCTGGGCCGTTCTGTGTAGTTTGGCAGAATGCGAATGTTGGCTGAAGGTGTTTAGAGATTTTCTGCATCAAGGTGGCAGGTTCACCCCCGCGGGAGAGCATGTGTTGGGCTTATTTGGTCAAGCCCCACGATGGGTTTAGAGATTATTCAAATGAACTTAAAAAAAAAAACAAAAAACATTTTCCACATCACCTGATGCCTCTGTTCCTGTCACCCTGGCTTTGTGGCTGATCTTAAACTTGCCGGGTACACCTGACCCCAGGGCCTTTGCATTTCTGCTTCCTCTGCCTGAGTGCTCTCCTGGAAATGACGGATCTGCTTTGTTCTTTTTTTTTTTTTTCCCCAAAGATTTTATTTATTTATTTGACAGAGAGATCGCAAGCAGGCAGAGAAGCAGGCAGATAGAGAGGGGGAGGCAGTCTCCCCGCTGAGCAGGGAGCCCGATGCGGGGCTCAATCCCAGAACCCTGAGACCATGACCTGAGCCAAAGGCAGAAGCTTAACCCACGGAGCCACCCAGGCGCCCCTTGATCTGGCTCGTTCTTAATGCTCCCCTCATCCAGGTCTGTTCCAGGGCGACCCCGGGCAGGGCTGTGCGCCTTGCAAGTGGGGTTCCCACGGGGTTCCCACAGGGCTCGGGCTCCTCCCTCCCTTCCCTCCCCCTTCTCTGCCCTCCTGATGCGGTTCGCGGGCTTCACTGTCGGCTCCTCCCACGAGAAAGTTCCGCACCAGGAGAGCCCGGTGCTCCCAGGTGCATCTCTGGCGCGAGGGGGGCCGTCCCCACAAAGCAGGCTCTCGGTGACGGGTTCAGACGAGGAACTCGTTTTCCCAAAGCCCTGCAGAAGCTGCTCCTGGGGCTTAGGGTTTCGGTCCCGCCGCGGGCAGGAGAGCCAGGATCATGTGGCATAAGCTCAGGGGTGAGGACTGCGGGGACCCCGAGACCCTCATGGAGGAGGGTGGTCAGAGGCACGGCTGGAGCTCTGTGTTCTAGGGCTGCTGCTGAGGACACGGCAGCTTGGCGGCCGAAGCCACGGGTCCCTATGCCATCCGCCCTGCCCCCGCCTCGTGCAGCCGAAGCTGCGTCCCCAGCAGTTCTCACTGGGTGTGCGGTTGGGGGGCTGGCCCCAGGGATGCTGCTTGCCCCCCATAGCGCTCCTGTGTGAGCAGCACTTGGGCGAGACTGTCCCCTTGCTGGGGACGGCTCCCTCGGCTCCTGGGTGGGGGGTGGCGCGCATTCAACTCCTGGAAGGTGGCGAATTTCTTTGAGAAACGACCAGGAGCCCCAGGCCCCAGGCCCGTGCTGCAGACAGCTGGGCATTAAAGAATCTGTTTGCCTCTGTAATGTCGCGGAAATCGTCTCCTGGGGCGTCAGCTGAACCTGCTTGGAGAAGCGTATTAAGTTTACGAGCGAGATCAACTTTTCAAAGGGCAGCATTTTAACCTGCAACTTTACTAAATTCTATGTTTTTTTAAACATCGTTCTCCCCTACGTGATCCCATGTCCAGAAATTACACAAAATGACATTAAAGGGGCACCTGGGTGGCTCAGTGGGTGAAGCCTTTGCCATGGTCTCAGGGTCCTGGGATCGAGCCCTGCGTCGGGCTCTCTGCTCAGCAGGGAGCCTGCTTCCTCCTCTCTCTGCATCTCTGCCTGCTTGTGATCTGTCCAAAAAAAATTAAATTAAAAGTAACCTTAGCTCTTTCCTGAGGTCTTTTTGAGCGCTCTCCTTGTCAGCTGGCGGAGTCCTGATGTGCAGAGCGGGTCTGAGGAAGGGACGCCTTTTGTGGCGGCGGCCCAGGCCCTGTTACCCCGGGAGGTGCCCGTGGCTCAGAGGCCAGAGGGAGCCGGTCCAGGGCTTCCTGGCGCTGCCAGAGGCCGCCATCGCCCCCCGACGGCTTGCCCCGCCTGCTCCTGGCTAACGCCCGCCCTTGACTCGCAGCTCCAAGAAGAGGGATGGCGAGCTCGCGGCGGCTCAGGGCCGCATGAAGGATCTGGAGTCCCTGTTCCACCGGAGTGAGGCGGAGCTGGCGGCCGCCCTCAGCGAGAAGCGTGGCCTGGAGAGCGACGTGGCCGAGCTGCGGGCCCAGCTGGCTAAGGTGGGGTTCCAGCAGCCCCAGCGGCGAGTACCGGGGTCTGGGGCGGTGGCCGGACGTCCTGTCCTGGGGGAGTGGCCCAGGGCCAGGATGGCCCAGGCCAGGGTGCCGGTGGCCACCGGTCCCCAAGCCCTTGACACTCCCTATTGGGAGTGTGTGTGTGTGTGTGTGTGTGTGTAAGGGGATTTCTGGGCCCCGAGAGGCCACACGGTGCGGCAGACAGACTGTCGCCTCAGCTTCTGTCCTGTGTCCCAGGCGGAGGACGGTCACGCGGTGGCCAAAAAGCAGCTGGAGAAGGAGACGCTGATGCGCGTGGACCTGGAGAACCGCTGCCAGAGTCTGCAGGAGGAGCTCGACTTCCGCAAGAACGTCTTCGAGGAGGTGGGTCTGGGGGCGGCTCGCACCCCGCACGGCGGTGGCGGCGTCCTGCCACCTCCTGGAGCACAGGACCCCGCGCCGGGGGAGGGTCCTGCTGCCTCCCCCAGCCCCGGGGGCGGGGCTCTAGGTGCCCCCAGGCTTGTGGCCGCGTCCGTCTGTCCGTGTGTGCCTCTGTCTTCACCCGCTTCCTGTCTCTCGTGAGAACACTTGTCATTGGTTTAGGGCCCGCCGGCACGATCCAGAAGCTCTGATTTGGAGACTCTTACAGATTCCATCTCCAAAGCCCCCTTTCCAAATAAGATCACACTCCCGCTTCTGGGGATTAGGACATGGGCACATCTTTTGGGGTGCCGCCGTTGAACACACGGCAGACCCTCTCTGTGAAAGGGCAGGGGAGGGCCCATCTGCGTCCCTTGCTTCCTGGGCCCCCCACTCAAGCTCGGAATCCCTGGCCCCAGGCTCTGGGGTATGGTGGGCCCACCTGCCCTCCTGGCAGCTAGAGCTGGGGTTTCTGTGTCTTCCGTGGGGGCTGTGGCATCGGGGCCCCTCCCTGCTCAGCATCACAGAGCTCTTTGTCCTGTCACAGCCCAGCACGGAACCCTGGGGCTGCAGCTTCCTGCACTCCGTGCCCCGGGGGCAGGCGGGGCTGGCGGAACGATGCCCATAGAGCTGAGGAGTGGGCTCCAGCTCCAGCCTGGGCCCCTGAGAGCCAGGGCCAGGCCAGCTACGGGGGAGCCCCTGCGGGAAGCCCTGAAGGCATCCGCTGGAGACCCTGAGGCTTTGAGGGGGTCCGTACTTGTGAGGAAGGATCCCAGGAAGAGAGCCATGCGGGGACCTGTGAGGGGAGCCCGCAGCACACCCTGGAAGGGCTCCTGGTGGGGCTCCCTGAGGCTGGTGGCCAGGAGCTCCTGGCGGGGAGCCCCCACGGGGGCTGCCGTGAAGGTGGGTGTCCTGGTCCTGTGTTCCCCGAGGTTCACGGGTTGAGAACAGGACCGGCTTCCTTGAGAAGCAGTCCTCTTGGTCTTACAAGCTGATGGCACAGTGTGAGTGACAGCCGGCCGTGCGGAGCGAGTTTCTCCTCCTCTCCGGGCCCAAGGCTGGGGGATGGCGCCCTCCGCCCGCAGCTGTGTCTGGGGCCGCTGTGCTCTGGGGCCGGACCTCCCACTGGGTTCAGTGTCGCCGTGGTGTGCGGCCGCTGTCCTGAGGCCTGGGTCTCTGTGTTTCTGTCCCCAGGTACCTGGGATGGGCTCAGCAGGAATTCTTACTTTAAGATTTTATTCCTGGAGTTACATGAGGGAGTGAGAGGAGCGCCTGAGTGTGCGCGCAGGGGCAGAGGCAGAGCGAACCGGAGTGGGAGAGAGTCTCAGGTTGGGCCCCCCCAGTGCACAGCTGGACATGGGGCCGGATCCCACCACCGAGGTCATGATGTGAGCGGAAACCAGAGTCGGTGCCCGCCTGCATGAGCCCCCCAGGAGCCCTTGTCAGGAGTTCCTGTAACAGCAGCTTTATTGGAACGTTCCTGTTCTACGAAACTTGTAAGGTGTACAGTTCGGCTGGTTTCCAGAACTGCACAGACTTCATCTCTAACTCTAGACCATTCTGTCGGCCCCAAAGCAACCCGGTCCGGTCAGCCGTCAACCCCTCCTCCCAGCGGCTCCATCCCCCTTCCCGTCCTGGTCTGGGCGGTCACCCGCGTGGACTCACGCCCCGTGTCCTCCTGTGTCTGCTTCCCTCCCTGCGGCCTTGGGCTTGGGGCGGTCCCCGGGGCAGCGCGTGGGGGCGCCTGGCCCCAGGTCGCGCCAGGTAGTGCCCCTGTGGGGGGGGGGGGGCACGTTTTATTTATCTGCTTGCCAGTGGGGGATGCCGGGCCGGGTCCGCTCTGGTGGCCGTGACTCCGCAGCGGGTCCGGGGTCTGGGCGCCCACGTGGACTTGGGGCTCGGGGAGGGGGGAGAATCGGGGTCGCGGAGGCGGGGGTGCGGGGCCCAGGGCGGGGCCCTGACCGCGGTCCCGCGCAGGAGGTGCGGGAGACGCGGCGGCGGCACGAGCGCCGCCTGGTGGAGGTGGACAGCAGCCGGCAGCAGGAGTACGACTTCAAGATGGCCCAGGCGCTGGACGAGCTGCGCAGCCAGCACGACGAGCAGGTGCGCCTGTACAAGCTGGAGCTGGAGCAGACCTACCAGGCCAAGGTGCGGGGCCCGGCGGGGGGCGGCGGGGGGGCGGCGGGGGCTCCCTGCCCGCGGCCGACCCCTCACACCTCTGTCTGGGTCCGTCCAGCTCGACAGCGCCAAGCTGAGCTCCGACCAGAACGACAAGGCCGCCAGCGCCGCCCGGGAGGAGCTGCAGGAAGCGCGCGTGCGGCTCGAGTCCCTCAGCTACCAGCTGTCTGGCCTCCAGAAGCAGGTGACTCCCGGGGCCTGCCCCGCCGCGGGCCTGCTGCTGCTGCTGCTGCTGCTGCTGCTGCGGGCCCGCCCTCCCAGCCTCGGGTGTAGACGAGCCGGAACGGCAGCGTGGGTGACGCAGCACCCCTTCCCTCCTGGCCCGCGGGGCTGTAGGGCCCACGGGCCTCCGGAGCCCCCCGGCCCCACCCCACCAAGGCCTCCTGCCCGCCGTCGGTGCCCGCCCGCGCCCGCAGCAGGCGGGGAAGAGCCGCGCAGCCCGGTGCGCTTCTCGGCCTGACCCGCAGAGGCCGGCCTGACCTGGCTGCCCGGACCCCCCCCCCCTGCCCGCCAGGCCAGTGCCGCGGAGGACCGGATTCGCGAGCTCGAGGAGACCATGGCTGGGGAGCGGGACAAGTTCCGCAAGATGCTGGACGCCAAGGAGCAGGAGATGACCGAGATGCGGGACGTGATGCAGCAGCAGCTGGCCGAGTACCAGGAGCTGCTCGACGTCAAGCTGGCGCTGGACATGGAGATCAGCGCCTACCGCAAGCTCCTGGAGGGCGAGGAGGAGAGGTGGGCGTGCTCTGCGGAGGGGGCGGGCCTGGCGGGAGGGGCGGAGGGGCGGGGCCGGGCGAGAAGCCCTCCCCCCCCCCACCCCACCCCCCGCCCCACTGGGCTAGTGAGTGTGTCGGGCCGGCGGTCCCCTCCGTCCCACAGGCTGAAGCTGACCCCCAGCCCATCGTCGCGGGTTGCCGTGTCGCGTGCCACGTCGAGCAGCAGCAGCAGCAGCGTGTCCACGGCCGGGCGCTCGGGCCGCAGCAAGCGCAAGCGGCTGGAGGCGGAGGAGTCGCCGGGCGCGGGCTCGAGCGGCATCGGCACCGGCACCGGCACGAGCAGCAGCAGCAGCAGCACCACCAGCTTCCACCTGGCGCAGCAGGCCTCGGCCTCCGGCGGCGTCAGCATCGGCGAGATCGACCTGGAGGGCAGGTTCGTGCAGCTGAAGAACAGCTCGGACAAGGTGAGGGGCGTCCCGGGCTGCGGCGCGGAGCTGGGGGCGCCCTCCCCGAGCCGTGCTTCAGGCGCGGTGTCCCCTGTGCCAGGACCAGTCTCTGGGGAACTGGAGGATCAAGAGGCAGATCCTGGAAGGGGAGGAGATCTCCTACAAGTTCACGCCCAAGTACGTGCTGCGAGCCGGCCAGACGGTCACGGTAGGTGGCTGTGGGAGGGCCGGCGCTGCGGGCGGCCTTGTGGGGGGTTCGTGGGAAGCAGGCAGTGCTGTGGGATGGGGGGGCTGGCTCTGAGAACAGCTGTGCCCTGTCACTGGCCACCTGTGTGCCGTTCGGCCTTTGGACTGTCCCTGGAGCCCTGGGGAGCCCTGGGGTGACCTGTCAGCCTCCCACAGTGGGAGAGGGTCTGGGCTGTCTGGGCTGGCGGGCGCTGGCAGAGACAGAGGATCCCTGAGGCTGATGGGCCTCTGCTCGCTGCTCAGCCTGTGTTTGCTGACATGAGTCCTTGGGCACCGGACCTCAGTGTCCCCTGTACACTGTCAACGGTCCTCCGTCAGCGGGACACAGGGGGGAGGGACCTGGAACTAACTGGTGGCAGGTACTGGGCCCAGAGCCAGTGCTGATGGGGAGGCCCTCCGGTGTCCCCAGGTGTGGGCAGCTGGTGCGGGAGTGGCCCACAGCCCCCCCTCGACGCTCGTGTGGAAGAGCCAGGACAGCTGGGGCACGGGCCAGAGCTTCCGGACCGTCCTGGTCAACGCCGACGGGGAGGTAGGTGCCCGCGCCTTGTTGGGGGCCACCGTCTCCTTGCCCTGGGGTCCCTCCTGGGGGCTCCCTGCCTCACCCTCACTGCACCACAGGCCGGGTGCAGTAGGGCGCGCAGGCCCGGGAGCGCGCGATCTGGGGTTCGGCGGGACGTGGCTCTCGGCCAGAGCGTCCCGCCTGCCCGTCACCGAGACAGGGGGCCCCCGCTGCCCAAGGGGTCCAGCGTTCGCGGCCTTTCTCTTGCGCAGGAGGTGGCCATGAGAACCGTGAAGCAGTCCTCGGCGGTGCGGGAGACGGAGAACGGGGAGGAGGGAGAAGAGGAGGCCGCGGAGTTCGGCGAGGAGGATCTTTTCCATCAACAGGTAGCGGCCCCCGGGTGACACACGTGGACGCGCCCTCGCACACGTGCACGCCTGCCCGCCGGGTCCCCAGGGCCGTGCTGCCTGCCCGCTGCTTGGCCACCGCCCAGGCCTCCCCCGCCAGCCGACCCCAGGCCACACGGCCCGCTGCCAGAGGCGGCCTGTTGCGGGACTGCCCTCGCCTCCTGGCTCTTGCCCCTGTGTGGACCTCAGGGTTGTGGCCCAGGGCCCCCAGGAGTGGGGTGTTGAACCCCAAACACTGCCAGGCGGCACCAGTGTAGCCCCGAGCGGGCTCTGAGGCCACTGCTCCTCCTGCCTGGGATCCCCGGGCTTCAGTGATGGGTTTGGGGGGGGCCTCCTGAGACCTGGGGCCGGCTGCAGCTCCTCTGCATGGTACGCCTGGTGTCTGACCTTTAAGTTGTGACGGCCTATGTGTTCGGAACAGAAGCAAGGCAGACGTGGAAGGTTCTGGTACAGGGACAGTTGCGGGTGAAGCTGCTGGCCCCATCAGCTTGCTGGGAGCCAGTGTCCCAGGGGTGGGAGCTGCGTGGCCCAGTGTGCTTGCGCGTTCCTCTTAGGCTGTCGGCCTTTCTTTCCAGGGGGACCCCAGGACCACCTCGAGAGGCTGCCGCGTGATGTGAACGGACGCGCCTCATCACTTGTCTTTACCCAGAGCCACTGAAAACTATTTTTCTATCATTGGCTGTCTTTACTCCTTGATACATTTCTAGAGGATTTCTAAGCGTACTGCCAGAACGCCGGGAGGGTCTCTGCGGTCTTTCCTGCGGGTGGGCTCCCTTGGACACTTCTCATCACCACTGGCCAGACATTTTTTTGGTGCCCCATTTCACCATTTGGTTGAATTCGAGGCCGGGGACGGAATGGCTGACGGGGGGTTGGGTGTGGAGGCCGGAAGACCGGGCCGGGCTGGGCTCAGGGACTACTGTCCCTCTGCCTCCCTCGCACACTGGCTGCTGGGGCCCGCCCTGTGGCCTCTAGTGCACGGAGAGCAGGGCTGCCGTGTCCAGTGAAGCTCCTTAAGAGCCCAGTCCAGAAGCCAGGTTCTGACCTGGGGGGCGGCAGGCGCATCCCCTGTGGCATTCTGGTGGCCGGGCCGCAGGTGTGGCAGGGACCTGGGTGTGGGTTTTGGTGCTCCGCCTGGGCTCTGGGGCTCTGGTGTTCTTCCTGGTGTGATGGAGAGCTGCCGCAGGCCACACCTCCTTTCTGGCTTTTCCCTTCTGGTTGGCTGGCCCTTGGGTTTCTGGAGCTTTCTGTAGTGCAGTTCCTAAGCTTGCAGGACCACGAGGCAGGAGAGAGAGCTGGAAACCCAGGGAACAGGGACAGCTCCGTTTGGAGACTTGTCACCAGGTAATGGCCAGGGGACAGGTGGAAGGGGTAGTGGGATCACCTGGGAAGCAAGTGTCCCCCGGGTCTCAAAGCCACTGTCCACAGGGCACAGCCACTTCCTGCCCTCCCTCAGTGAAGAGGGGGACTTGATGGTGAGCCACTGGGCCACCCGCAAGCTGGTCTCCCACTCTGTGCCTTGTGCATGGGGCTGAGTCCTGACCCCCACACTGTCCCGTATGCTGTGTGTGTGTCTTGCTGTCTGTCCTAGCTTCCGTGGAGACCTTCTCGCTGAAATGCTGTTTCTCAGAGGCCAGTGCCGGCTGATTCCACAGGACGGCTCCAGGACCCCCGACCCAGCTCCCGGCTGCCATGCCGCCTCGGTGGTCCCTCACCGTGTGTACCCCTCCCACACAGATACACAGAAGTTATTTTTTTAATGGATATTTATTTTTTTACATTGGTCAGTACTCAGATTGCCGGATCCCGCTTCAGGCCTCATGCCAGCGTCCCTGGGACAGCCCCTCCCCCCGGGGGCTGGAGTTGAGGGGGCCATCTCGGTGACCTCTGAGGCCCCAGACGGCAAATTCCTTCAGAAAGCGCAGCTCAAGTCTTAAAGACGTCATACTGAGCCACGGAGGCAGCTGCCCCCAGAAGGCAGCCCGTTTACAAGCAGCCCGCGTCCGGCCCTTCCCAGCTCGACCGACGCCGCCCTAGGTCCGCAGCACGCCTGCCTCCCGCCTCGGGCGGCCGGTCGCCCGTCCCTCGGAACCTGCTTGTGGCCGGAGGGTCAAGGCCTCTGCACCGAGAATCTGGCCGCAGCCCCTTGCTTGAGGTCTAGTTCTTTCCATGGCTGCCCGGTACCCAGGCCCGAGGTCGGTCTTTCCCGCGGACGAAAAGGCCCCGCCTTTCTGGGGGGCCGCGGGGAGCGCGCCCCGCCCCACGCAGGACCTTCCCCAGGAGAGCCGCAGGCTGTGCACCCCCCACCCCCGCCCCGCCTTGCCCACTGCGGGCCTGGACTGCAGAGGCGGAGGCCTCGGGAGCGTGGGGCCGGGGTCGTGCAGGCAGTGCGGATGGGGGGCCTGACGGGCTCGGGGGGCGGGAGCCGCTGGTGAGCCGTGCGGGGTCCCGGGCGTCCGCACCGGCCCGGGAAGCAGCTATAGTTGTCCGCATTCTTAGGTTTAAGCCGCTTTAAAGGACGCGGGGACGGTTCCCTGGGCCGGGCCCCCGCGGGAGCACCAGCACGGCCTGCGGGGCTGGGCCGGGGCTGGGCCGGGGCCGGGGCCGGCCGGCGTCCGTGAACTTGCATGCCAAACGCGTGGTCCTCCCCTCTCCCGTGTTTGTAATACGCGTTTTACGACCGGACACTTTTGTACGACACGTCAATAAACAGTCGGTTTTACTGCTGCCCCCGCGTCCGCTCTGACCACGCCGCCCCGGCCCCGCACGAGACGGGCGTCCGACACCACCGCGGGCCAGCCTCCGCCCCGGCTCGCGTGACGCGCCTGCCGGCCCGCGCGCATGCGCGGCCCCCCCTGCCGGGCGAGCGGGGGTGACCTGCGGGCTCGCGTAAACATCCCGCTCCGCGAGGCTACTCGCACCCCGCGCTTGCGCGCACGGGTGGAGGGCGCACGGCCTTGTGGTAGTTGTAGTCCGGCTCCTCTACCAGTACACCTGGACTCCATTTCCCGTGGTGCCCTGGGCGGCCGACTTCCGGCGTGGGTACGGGTCGGCGCACGCGGTCACGGTTCGGTTGACTTTGCGGAGCCATGGAGGGTGGCTTCGGCTCCGATTTCGGGAGCTCCGGCGGCGGCAAGCTGGACCCGGGGCTCATCATGGAGCAGGTGAAGGTGCAGATCGCCGTGGCTAACGCGCAGGAGCTGCTGCAGGTCCGGGGTCGGGCCGGGGCGGGCGTCCAGGGCGGTGGGGTCCGCTGGGGGCGGCTGTCGCGACTGAGCTCGCGTGTCCCCACAGAGGATGACGGACAAGTGCTTCCGGAAGTGCATTGGGAAGCCGGGGGGCTCCCTGGACAACTCGGAACAGGTGAGACCGGCGGGGCCGCGGGGAGGCCGCTGCGCGTGCGCGGGCCGTCGCACGGGGGGGATCTCTGCGCGTGCGCAGCCCGCTGTCCGGGGGCGGGGTCGGGGCCGGAGCTGAGCCGCGCCCCTCCCCGCCTGCAGAAGTGCATCGCCATGTGCATGGACCGCTACATGGACGCCTGGAACACCGTGTCCCGCGCCTACAACTCGCGGCTGCAGCGGGAACGAGCCAACATGTGACCCCGGCGCGCCGCGCCCGGCCCTCATCCCCCGTTCCGTTTCCATAAATGCCCTTTGCGAAGCGGGGCCGCTCGTGCGTCCTTCCTGCCCGTGCTTCTGCGGAGGAGACCGGCGCCGCGGCGCTCGGGACGCTGCTCCCCTCCCGCCTGCCAGCGAGCGCGGCGTGCGCCGGGGGCCTGGGACTGCGCCAAGTGCCGGCAGCCCGCCCCGTGCCCTGGGCGGAGAATCCGCATGTGGACCCCGGGGGTGGGGGCGGGGAGAACCCGGGCGGTCCGCCCTGCGGGGGGTCTCTGCCGGAGGGGGTAGCGCGTGTTCCTGGGCGCCCCGCCAGCCTGAGCCTCTTCCTCCCGACCCCCCACCCCGCCTCCCTTCTGCGCGGCTGGGCTTTCGCGATGACCGGGAACGCGGTGCTTGCGCCAAGGGGACCTTCAGGACGAGGCTGGCCAGCTCCCTCCCCAGCTGCGGCGCCGCCAAAGCCGTGGAGGGTGGTCCTCGCCCCAGGGGGCCTCGCTGGCCCTCCTGACATCCTTCCTCCCACCCCGGGCCTGGCTGAGGTTCCTTGCTGGGACATGGAGGTGCTGAGCCGGCAGGCTTGGGACGAGGGGCTGTTTATTGCAACAAAATACGCAGTGAGACTGCACCCGGTTATCCGCAGCCCCTCACCTCCCGCTCGCGCCCCAGACTCCCCTCCTCGGGCAGAGGGGCGGGTCAGCTGCTTCCTGCTGCCTTCACCGCTCTTGTCCACCGGCCGGTCACTCCTGGATGTTCTGCCCGATCCAGCCTCTCACAGCAGCAACCCGGGTGTAGACACCGGGGAAGTGGGGCCGTCCGCAGCCGTAACCCCAGCTGGTGACCCCAGTTAGCACCCACCTGCCAGAGGGCTCCCTGCAGGCCAGGGGTCCCCCAGCGTCACCCTGGAGGAGAGGAAAGGCCTTAGAGCAGCCCAGCAGCTCCCCCACCGCAGCACTTGGGCCAGGGTCCCTTTCCCTGGGAGCCTCCTAGTTCCTGGGAAGTGGGTTCTGTTAGGACGACCGGCTCCTTTGGCTGGCAGACCGTTCGGGACACTGGACCTTGGTCCCGGGCTGCCCCTGCAGGGCCTAGAGGCAGGATACCCAATAAACGCTGGTGGACTGAGAATTTGAGGCCGGGATCGGTGCCCTACTTGGCGGGCTGCAGAAGCGGGCGCTGGAGGGTGGCACCTGGCTAGTAGGGCCTGCGGCGGTGCCCCCGTGCGCTCACCGAGCAGCTGTCCACGCCGCCCTGCGGGAAGCCGGCGCACAACATACGGCTGCTGATCTGCACCGGGTAGAAGCGTCGGCACGTCTGCTCGCTGAGGAGACGCACAGCCGCCTTCTGCAGCTGCCGCGCCATCGAGCCTGCGGGTGACACGGAGCAGGATGGGCCGGGGGCGTGCTCGACGCCGCCGGGGCGTGGGATTGGGCGCGGGGCGGCCGGACCTACCTCCCTCGCGCAGGGAGCCCCAGCCGGTGATGACGCAGCGCGCGCCATCGGGGGGCCGCAGCGTGGGCTCGGGCAGGCAGATGGGGCGCACCAGGCGGCTGCGGCGCACAGGCCCCGCCAGCTCGAGCAGCGCCACGTCGTAGTCGAGCGTGTAGAGGTTGTAGAAGGGGTGCTTGAAGATGCGCGCCACGCGCTCCAGCTGCCCCTCGGCGCCGCTCAGGAACGGGGTGCCCAGGAAGGCCGCCCACTGCTTGGGGTCCCCGTAGCTGCGGGGCGCAGGGGACAGGCGTTGGCCGGAGCCCCAGCCCGCTCCCACGCACTGAGGGGACCCCACAAGCTGTATCTGGGGGTCTTACATGCCACCCCCTTGGACCCTGACCCCCGGAGGTGCACGGTGCCCCCTTCCGCTGGCTGTTCCCCTGGAGGATGGGGGCTGTAGCCCTGTCCACCCTACACAGTGCCCTGCCCCTTTAGGTCTGGTGCCAAGTCCCAGTGGGTTAGGAGCCAGGGGTAGGAGGGCCCAAAGGTTCCCCAGAGACTCCCCTGCCCCACTGTGTCCCCATAGGCCTGACCCCAGCTGCTGTGCCCAGGGTTTGGTGGGGGTCCGGCTCGAGGTGGTTCCTGAGCAGGGGAGAGCTGTATGAAGGGGGAGATGGCTGGGGGCAGCGGGGTCCCGGGGGGTGGGGGTGCTTCATGGCCGAGGCATGGAGGGGCAACTCAGAAAGCCGGCCAGTGAGCCCCATGGACCGGACAGACTCACACGTCAAAGCAGTGTGCCGCGGACAGCAGCCACCTCTCTGCCACCAGGACGGCCCCACAGCGGTGCTCCCGGCGCCGCAGCCACAGGCTCACCTGCCACGGCCACTCCCCCTGGCCTGCGGCGCTGCCGCCCACGATCCTGGTCATCGCGGACATGGGTGCCAGGCCACAGTCTGCAGGGGAGTCGGGGGACTGCTCAGCACGGCTGACCCCGCCTCCCACAGTGCACGTGCCTAGGGCAGGACTAGCTGGCAAAGGGTTGGGGGTCCTGCCCTGGGTAAACGCCCCCCCCCCCGCTTGGTTCTGTAAATGCGCCCTCTCCGGGCGCTTCTGCAGGAACATCTGGGATGCATTTAAACTGGCCTTCCAGGCTGAAGGTCCGGCCCACGGTCCTCACGTCTCCCTCTCCCCACGCATCTCCCCACGCACCTCCGGGAGCTAGGAGCCAGGTCCCCTGCGCCTCTGCACACCCTCAGCTGCTGCCCCGCAGGCCCCTGCCCTGTCCCTGCAGCTCCTGCGCTGCCAGGTCTCCCTCGATGCCCTCCCGGGTTCTCCTTCCCAGGGTACGGACACCCGCCCCGGCCCCAGAACTAGGCACGCTCAGAGCACAGCAGCAGAGAACAACATGGCGGTTCCAGCAGGTGCTGCAAGAGCCCGTCGCCACCCGTGGGGGCACGCGGGGACCTGCCTGGTCATCCCCACAGGAAATCCTCCTCCTCCAGAACGGCCCCTGCCCCAGCCTGCTTTCCCACGCCCCGCGTGCCTTCCCTGCCCCCCAGCCGGAGCCGGGAGCGAAGAGGGGAGACGAGAGGCCGCCCGCGCCGCTCCCTCTCAGTCCCGACCAAGAAGCCTGGAGCATCGGATGGAAATGGCTCCTTTCTGGAAATGCTGCCCCCGCGGAACAAGGCAGCCACGGGTGCCATTTCCAGGGGCTTCCTGCCCTCTCTGGACCCCCGGCTAAGAACTCGCGGGCTGTGGCTATGGGAACGGTCACCGAGACAGGAGGCCAGACGCAGAGCAAATGAGCCGCAGGGCCCGGGAGACACGCCTGCTCTGGGAGCGGCTCTGCTGGAGCACCTGCCGCGGGGAGTCCGTGGCGGGCAGCGGGTGGGGGAGCTGCCCCTCGGGCCGGGCACGCTGGTCCCGGGGACGCTAGCTCTCCAGCCCACGCGCAGAGCCTCAGGGGGCTGCGGACCAGACGCTCTGCCTCCACTCTGCGGCTCCGCAGGAAAGCCCGCGCAGACCCTCGGCCCGCGGCGGACCGTACCCCTCGCCAAGCCAGACGCTTCCAGCCTCCTGGACGCTCCCAGACCCCGCAGCGGCCCGCCTCTTCCTGCGGCGCTGATGGCGCGCGGGCTGCCCTGAGGCAGGAGCGCATCAGCCTGACTTTGTGCGGACTGCAGGCCTGGGCGGCCCCAGCTCCTCGGGTCTGGACAGCGGACACGTGCGCCACGTGTCCCCTGAGGAGGACAGCCTCGGGGACGCATCCCGATGGTCGGGACGACCCCTGTGTGTCACGGCTTCCGTCACACACACACCCTGAACACAAGGATGGCGGGGACCTAGGGAGGTCAGGAGGGGACACTGATGGAGGACAGCGGGGACGGCTGGGTCGGTCTCTGGAGGGCGGCGGCGAGAATGCTGGGGCTGGGGGCGCCGAACAGCCGGGGCTCCTGGGAAGCTCGTGAATAAGCAGCGCGTTGGGGCAGCTCCAGACCAGCGGCCGGCGCTGAGCACCTGCTCTGGGGGCGGCTCCCGGAAGCACGTCCGGTCCCGGCGACCCGCCGCCCCACCTGAATGAAGCCAGAGCAGACACGGTCCCTCCGCTTCCGGGTGAGAGCGAGCTCGGGTCTGCCGGGGCGGGGGCCGTGCGCACGGAGGAGCCGAGCCAAGGGGCTCTTGCTGGGGCCCTCCTGCTGCTCCCGCCCCCGCCCCCGCCCCCGCCCCACGCTGCCTCCCCTTTCTCTAGAGAGCCCCGTGTTTAGCAAAAACACTAGCGTCGCTCGGAGTCCTGCTCGGGTGACCATCCCCTCTGAGGAGCGAGGCTGGCTGGGAGGAGCGGGCTGGTCGCTAACACCGGGTCCCCTACGTGTCCCGCAGAAGCCAGGCCGGTTCTCCCCTTAGTTCCCCCGCAGCCAGCGCCTGTGGGCACGTCTCGGCCCGACCTCCGGGAAACCGGCTGTATCTGATGGGTTTTATCGGGGGCCCGCAAACACGTTTCATGCTTAATCCTCAATAAACCTGACTCGGCGCTTGAGAAGCTCAGAGATCTCCCGGGCGCGGTGTCGGTCAGCGTCCTGCGGGCCAGCGGGGCCGAGCAGGGCTGCGCCTCAGCCAGGGCGTCCCCCGAGGCCCCGCGTGGGAACCCGTGGGCTCGGCTTGCTCTCCTCACTCCTGCCGCCGTCCTGCGCGTCTGGTCCCCCACGGCACCCCAGACTTAGCACGGGGCCGCGCACGGGAGGGTTTTGTGGACACTGGTTGGACGGACAGAGCGGTGGGGACCCTCCCGCCAAGGCTGTCTGACCAGCGCCTGTATCCCTGGCTTTCAGGGCCTATCGTGGGCTGACTCGTGTCGTCCAGAACCCCACAACCAAGTCGGAGGCCCCGGGAGCTTAGGATGAAGACATGGGGACGCAGGTCTTTAAGGAGATCATGAACTTAGAACAAGGTCCCAGGCGGACCGTGACATAATGAGGACACGAGACACAGAGGGACAAGGCCGTGAGGACTTGTCTACGCAGACTTCTGAGCTCCAGCACCGGGAGAGAATAAATGTATGCGGTTGTCACAACGGACACGGGACGCTGCCACCCACATGTCCCTCCGCCCCTCCTGCTACCTGGTGGCTGGAAGCCCACGGTGGTGCCGGGGGCACTTGGAAGCGGGGTCTGTCCCTCTGTGGTGGTGCTCGCGGCGGTGGCAGTCCTGCTGGTAGGTTGGCTGGTTGCCGGGCTGGTGGCCCGCGGGGTGGCTCTGCTGGCCAGGACCCCTGGGACCGTGGGGCCAGCCACCGTCCTGGAGGAAGGTCCGGTGGCGGGCGGGGGTCCCGTGGCGGGCGGGCGGGGACTGGGCGGGGGTCCCGTGGCGGGCGGGGGGCCCGAGGACATGGTGTCCAGGATCCAGCCCTTCAGCCTGGTGACGCGGGTGTACACGCCCGGCCTCCTGGCCTGAGCGCAGCCGACCCCCCAGCTCACGATCCCGGCCAGGTAAAACACGCCGGGGGCCTCCTCGCAGGCCAGGGGTCCTCCCGAATCGCCCTGCAAGGGAAGGGGGGGAGGGTGGGAGCCAGCCCACCGCCCAGCTGCCGCCCGGCCCGGCGCAGACACGGTGACGGAGGTGGGGAAACTGCGGGGATGGCTGGCTGGGACCGCGGGCCGCGGGCGCCCTCTCCGCTCCCGGCTCTGCCAGGCGCTCAGTTCCCGCGTCACCGCGGTGGGGGCCCAGGACACCCGCTTCAGCCCCACCCCGCCTGGGAGACGCTGGTCCGGTCGCTTCTCTCCGAGTTCCAGCTGTTCTGGCTTTTGTTTGGGAGACGCAGAGAGAAATGCAGAAAACTAAACAGACGATCACGGTCACGGGTGCTCCCGCCGCCCGGAATGAACCGCTGCTCGCTCCTGCCGGCCTCGCTCCTGCCGGCGCCGAAGGAGGCGCACCAGTGACTCGGGGCTCAGGCCGCGTCTCCCCACAGCTGTCGGGGGGGCCTCTCTCGGCCCGCGCCCCACTCTGCCCACCCCAGACCGTGGGGACGGCGACGCCGGGTGACTTCCAAAGTAAGGTCAGGCAAATGCTGGCCCTGGACGACTGGTCCTGGAAGCCCACCGCCGCCTTTGGAGGGTTCTGGGCGGAGACCCCGCGGGGAGGCTGCATGCAGGGTGCCGTGGACACCCTCGCCCACAGCCGGCGCCCACAGCGCCCGCGGCCGCCCCCGCGGAGGCCGCCCCGCGCGGATACCGCGCTCGGAAGCCGGCGCCGGGTGGGGAGGAAGCCGGCGATCCCCAGCCCCCGCCGCACGAGTGCAGCCCCGGAGGTGGACCTTCCGGCGAGTCCCCTGAGCGACAGCGGGGAGAGCCCGAAACCGGCCGACCCGGAGCCGACGGCCCGCGGCTGGGGCTGGGCCACCGCCCGTTCTCCCCTGGTGCTGTTCCTGGGGTGCCCACGCTCCCCGTTCTCCTGTATCCGCATCATCCCGCCCCGCCGCGGGGAACTTGGCCGAGTCGCACGGCAGCCGCTGCTGGGACCGGCCTGGAGCTGCGCGGCGTGTGGGGAGAAGCGGGTGTCCGTGACGCCAGGTCTTTCCGGCCGGCCGCGCGCGGTTTCTCGATCCGTTCAGACCTTCTCGTTCTCTTCGGAGTTCCGTGACCTCCTCCATGAAGGCCCCGAACACCATCTAGAGTTTACTTCTGGACGCCAGACGGACGCTGTTCCCACGGTCAGCGGGCGCCCTCGTCCAGGCCGCCGGCGCCTGCGGGAGGCTCTTGACCCCGCGGGACGCCCTCGCTCAAGCCGGGCGGCGACGCTCGCGAGTCGCCATTTCTCCGCCGGCGGCGTGTTTCCAGCGCTTACGGTCTTCTGTCCGGGCGTCAGTTATGTTCCCGCGGGTCACGTTTCTGTCCACGAATGTCATCTCTCCTTCCTTCCCTCCTGACTCTCCGCGTGAGACCAGACAGGCCGGCAACAGCAGGCGGCCGTGTCCGGGGAAAGCTGCTTCGCCACCGAGCGTGCTGTCTGCGGCAGTTTCTGTTCTCCGGCTCTCATCCGGGTGCAACGGTTTAAAATGTAACTAGAAATGGTGCCTAAAATCGACCAAGTGCCGGGTGCCTGGGTGGCGCCGACTCTTGCTGCGGCTCGGGGCCAGCGGTCAGGCCTGCGGGATGGAGCCCTGCATGGGGCCCCGCGTTCAGCCGTCCACGTGAGTCTCCCTCTGTGCCCCCCAAATATGTACATCTTTTAAGTAGTCAATAAATTATTTTAATTTATTACATAAATCTCTCTAAGTCCTTTCAAAAATTATCGAATGCCGGGGCACCTGGGTGGCTCAGTGGGTTAAAGCCTCTGCCTTCGGCTCAGGTCACGATCTCAGGGTCCTGGGATCGAGTCCCGCATCGAGCTCCCTGTTCCGCAGGGAGCCTGCTTCCTCCTCTTTCTTGCCTGCCTCTCTGCCTACTTGTGATCTGTCAAATAAATCAATAAAATCTTTTTTAAAAAATCATCGAATGCCTTTCTCTGGGGCTGTGCAGGCGCCGCCGTTCCTCCCCCTCGGCCCAAGGGTGTGATGACTGAGTACTGGGTCCCCCGCGTCCGACCAGCCTTCATAGGAGACCGACGCACCGCGGCTGATTTGTTTTCCTTTTAGCGCATTCCTAATCTGCCAACGTCTACTGAGGGTTTTGCACTGGCGTGTCTAGGTAAGACTGGTCTGTAATCTCAGCCGGGGACGAGGTCCGGCCCACGCCGCAGCCCGCACCGGCTTCGCCTCCTGGGAGCACACGATCGGGGCGTCTGAGCTTTCTGCGCCTCGAGCACGTGCTTGGAAAGGGCATTTCTCTGAACCAACGTGAAAGACATCTGGTTCTCGGAAGGGTTTCCCTGTTCGCGGCGTCCCGACAGTTCCTTCCCTGCAGTCTCTGTGTCCCCGTGGAGCGCCGTGGACACCTGGATGGGAGCGAGGGGGAGGGGCGGGCCGGGCGGAAGGGAGCGGGCACCTGCTCAGCCGCTCACCTGGCACGAGTCGACCTTGCCCTCCAGGAAGCCTGCGCAGAGCATCCGGTCCGTGAGGGAGAAGTTGTAGAGGGCGCTGCAGGCCTTCTGGTCTATGATGCCCACGGACGCTCTCTGCAGGATGTCGGGCTTGGTAGCTGCGAGAGGAGAGCCCCCCAGACGCGGTTCAGCCGGCAGCACCCCCGAGAGGCGGCGCCATCCCCGGCCCGTGGACGAACCCGCAGGGCTGCAGGGATTCCTGCCGAGTCTCGGGGTGAGAAGGAAGCT
This sequence comes from Mustela nivalis, assembly GCF_964662115.1. Classification (NCBI taxonomy): domain Eukaryota; kingdom Metazoa; phylum Chordata; class Mammalia; order Carnivora; family Mustelidae; genus Mustela; species Mustela nivalis. The sequence goes on from NW_028135371.1 coordinate 43,772, forward strand.
GACCCTGGCCCTCCTCGTGCCCGAGACCCTCCCCGCCGCCCCCTGCACTCTCCCCAGCGCCGCAGGCCTGCAGGGAGGCCGTTCTGAGGCTTCGGAGCCGGCACGAACTGGGGGGCTCGGGGCGCTCGGAAGGGCCCAGCACCAGGGAGCCCAGGTTCTCGCAGCAGGAAAGCCCCGGGACGGCCATAAGCGAGTGGGCAGGGCCGTGGGCGGGCGTCCGTGGCCCCGGAGGAGGGGAGGGGAGGGTCTGCGGACGGACACCGGGAGCTCACCGTTGCCCTCCTGCGTGCTGCCCCAGCCGGAGACCACGCAGCGGCGGCCCACCGGGAACTTCTGGATGGCCAGCGGCAGGCACACCGGCTGGATGAACGGGTTGAAACCCAGGGGCCTGGCCAGCTCCAGCACGGCCACGTCGAAGTCCAGGATGCCGGGGTTGTACTGGGGGTGCAGCACCGCCCTCCTGAGCCCCACCTTCACCGGGGTGCCGCCAATGCCCGCGAGGGACGCGGTGCCCAGCTGGGCCCGCACCAGCTCCACCCTCGTGCTGCCGACAGGGGCCGCTCAGACACCCGCCGGCACCCCCGCTGCCCCCAGGGAGCTGGGCGGCGCCCCCGGTCTGGGCTGGGCACCAGGAGGACAGAGGGCCCATGCGGCTGCTCCCCCAAAGCTCCCGAGCTGGGGGCCAGGCAAGGCAGGAAGCCCTTCCCTTGGGCTGTGACGAGAGTGAGTGGCTCCCCGCGCTCTAGGGGCGTCAAGCACGGATGCCGGGGGCCCAGGGGGAGGGGCCCTCGTCCCTCCTCTACTTAGCCCCACTCTGTCCCCAGAGGCCAGTTCCGCAGACTCTCCTCCCGAGAAGGCCCCCAGAACCCCTCCTTCTCCTGCTCCCCCTGTGTTCTGGCTGGACGAGCCCAGGGCCACCCCAGTGCACAGGGGCAGGAGCTGCCGGGGACACCTGGCCGCGGAGGGGACGGGCCTTACTGGTTGAAGCAGTGGGCGGCTGACAGCAGCCAGCGGTCGCCCACCACGGTCGCGCCGCAGAAATGCCGGGAACCTTCCTTCAGGCTGACCTGCCAGGGCACCTCCCCAGAGGCGGCCCCCAGCCCACCCACGATCCGCGTGGGTTTCTCCATGGCCGGCCTGGCCCCGCACTCTGCCAGGGACGAGAGAAGAGGGTCTCAGCATCGCAGCCTGCCCAGGTGGGAGCACAGGGGCTCGGACACCAGAGCGCTGCCGCCCCGTTACACGGATGAAGAAACTGAGGCCTAATGGTGGCCTCCGGTCTTGTAGCAAGGACGTGGCACAGCGGGCGCAGGTGGGCTCCAGAGAAGATACGGTCACAGAGTGTCTTGGGTCCGAGGGCCCAAGCCCACCAGACACAGACCTGCGGCCCACGAGGTCGGGCTGACGGGCTCCCTGCAGGGACCCGGGGAACTGGGCGCTGCGGGATCTGGGGACAGGCGGGGGTAGCTGACATTTAAATGAAGCGGGGCTCTAACAGGCTCCGCATCAGGGGTCTGGGGGACCACAAAGGCCGACCGGCATCTCGTCTGGGTACCTGGAGACCAGAGAAGACAGACACAGACCACTGTGTCCAGAAACCCCATCTCTGCAGCTCGGCCCCAGGTTGTAACTGGGGCAACTTCCCGGGGCCGAAGACACAGGGGCCCCGGGTGAGAATGCGGGTGTGACCGTCACTGAGCTCCGCTGGAAGAGGCCACAGGAGAGCTTGCGGTGGGAAGAAAGCAGGCCCAGGCCCAGCCGAAACTCTGTGTAAAACCCGGAGCACGGAGTGAACCGAGCCCGCCGGCTCCTGGGAGGGAGCGGACAGCCGGCCGCAGTCACCGGTCCGGAGGCCGTGGAGGGCTGGGGGCAGGGCGGGGCGGGCTGCTGTGTGGAGGGCGCGGAGCTTCAGGTGGAAAGTTCTGGAGACTTGCCGCACAAGGTGAAGATACGTAAGGCTACCGACCTAGACGTGCAAGAAGCTCAGGACGGCCCGTTTTAGGTGTTGGACGCGGCAGTTAAGGATAAAATGAAAATTAAAAACCAGATAAGCGGACGTTGCTCCTCTCCTGGAAAAGGAGCATGCAAACGTGTGCAGGAAAATTTGAGGAAAAAGAAGAGAAACGCAGATTCTCGGATGTTCAAATGTCCGTGTGTGTGCACGTGGATGTGTGTGGGGTGTCTGGAAGGAGCCCCGAGGGCACAGCTCAAAGGCACCAGCCCCCGGCTGCCCCGGGAGGACATCCCACGGACGTCCCCGTGCGCTGCCTGACTTGGCCGCGCAGCCTGAAGGACCCGGCACGCCTTCGCCCGTGCCCACGCAGACATCACTAGCCCATCCCCCTCTGCTCCCCAGTACGGATCGACCCACCCCTGCAGGGAGTGGACGCTGACAGCCGCCTGCGTCCCCAGCAAATACCTTGTGGCTTAGAGGCGGTCACCGGATCAGGAGGCGCCGTGCTGGGACCCCGTGTGGGTCTGGCAGGGGTGTGGACCACCGGGCTCTCGGGACTGGTGGGCCAGGCCCTGCTGGGGGTGGCAGAGGCGGGAGCCACAGTGGGGGCCAGAGGCCCGCTCGCCGTGGTCATGGCCTCCAGGATCCAGTCCCGCAGCCTGGTCACGCGGGCGTAGACCCCGGGGCGCCGGGCTTCCGCGCAGCCGATCCCCCAGCTTACAATGCCGGCCAGGAAGAACCTGCCGGAGGGCTCCTCGCAGACCAGGGGGCCTCCCGAGTCACCCTAGGAGACAAAGGGACGCCTTCGGGGGGGGTCGGGCTCCAGGCCGCAGCCAGCCCCAGTCCCAGGCCTGCGGAGTCGGACTTCTGAGAGGTCCTTGGCCACGAGCTCAAGGAGCAGAGCCGGGCCGACAGTCCACAAGTCAGAACGGGCTTTCTCTTCTGTAAAAACTCAAGAGGCTAAGCTTCCTTCCAGTTCCACTGCAGGCAGTTAAAGACCCACCCCAGATAAACACCCGTCCATCTCCTTAGCCCACCAGATGCACGGTGATGTGAGCGCCTGCTAGACAGACAGGAGGACAGGGCGGCCACTGCACTTCCCCAAGGGCCTGCTCCACGCTCGTGCCCCTGTCCTGCTGTCCCTCCCTGTCCCTCCGCTGTGGCTTCCTGGCCGCCTGCAGCGACCTCCCCCACCGTCTCCCCATCTGCTGAGAGGAGTCCGAGGGCACGAGCTAAAGCGAAGGCAGTCCGCGGCCGTGCTCCGAGTCCGGTAGGGGACGTCTGGGCGGTGGACGGGGCCGGGGGCAGGCGGGGCAGGTGTGGGCCGCAGGCTCACCTGGCAGGAGTCCACCTTCCCGTGCAGGTAGCCGGCACACAGCATCCTGTCGGTGAGCGAGTGGCCGTACAGGCCGGCGCACAGGCCCTGGTCCAGCAGCTCCACAGTGGCTTTCTGCAGCGTCTCTGGCTTCACCACTGCCCGGGGGGGACCGGCAGCGTGAGCCTCGGGCCGCAGGTTATGTCCGCGCCGACCCCGCGGCCCCTGCTGAGGGGCACTTGCTGCAGCAGCCGCTCAGAAACCGGCGGCGGCCACACGCCACAAGCGCTCTGCGGTAACCTCCGGGCCCAGACGGCAAGGAGGCATCCGACTGGACACCTCGTCTCCCTGTGGAGACCCCTCCCCCACCCCTGCAGCTCTTCTTGTGCTACTTTGCAGAAAGCTCTCCTCAGCCCGACCCTGGCTGATTTACGGTTCGTCTCTGCTAAATGTGAACTCGTTATGTTGCCCCTCCTCAAATCTTCCAGGGTGCCCTCCCCTCCCCAGCTCAAGGGAAAAGTCCAAGTCTGACCACCGACCCCAGGGCCTTTGCATATGCCACTCCAGCTGCCTAGAATGTTGTCCCTACAGAATCTGCCTGTTTTCCTCCCTCACCTCCTTCCTCAAGAAGCCCCTCCTGACCGCTTTACCCCCTCCCCGCCCCTACTTTACTTTCCTGTGCTTTGTCCCCATCTACCCTCTTTAGGACCGACTTCCCTCTAGAGCTGTGCTGTCCAGAACGGTAGCCACGGGCTACGTGGCTACTTAAACACAGATCTAAATGTGTTCAAAGGAAGTAAAACGTGTTTCTGAGCCGCACGGGCCACACTGCAGGGGCTGCTGGTTCCTGCAGCGTGCGGCACAAGCTTAGGAAAGCACGGCCGCCCCAAGGCAAGTGCTCTTGCATGGCGCTGCTCTGGGCTGAGCCCCACACAGGGAAGCTCCCTGCTCTGCTTCCGGTCGGGCCCCGGACCAGTGCTCGGTGAGCCGGGTGGCCCGAATGTGTCTGGATCGTCTCCCTCCTCACGGGGTCCACGTGGCCAACACCTTCCCTTCCCAGAAGCTGTAAGAATCACCAGCACTTTTCCTTCCCTTTAGGTCAGGTAGATAGGGACCCGGGAAAACCCCAGAACGCAGGCAGCGGACTGGGCGAAGGAGGTCAGCCGCGCTGGGTCCCCAGAGCCTTCACACAGGGCAGAGCTGCCCCGAACATCGGGGGCCCCCGGGAGCCTCCACTCCTGTGCGCTGTCCATGGAAACCCGCATGGCCGCTGAACCGGCCCCTGGCTCGCAGCTACTGTGTTCCAGCTACTGGAACACTCTAGACGGCCTCAGCCGTAGCACGATCCACGAGGATGGGCAGGCTCGCTGCAGGACGCCCTCCCCTCCCGCGCCTCTGCCTCCTCCACCAGCTTGGAGCTGGGGCGTCTGTTCGGGGGCCTTCCCTACAGCGGTTCCCAGCCCATCTCGGGTTCCCCGCGACATCCCGCCACGGGACACTCGGCTCTCTCCCAAGGCCATTCCGTTCTGTGCAGTCACTGCAAAACCCGGTTCAGTGCGCAGGAAGCAAGGCTCGTGGGGCTCACGGAACCGGTTCCTACGAGCCTCTGGTCCCCACGTTTTCGTGAACCAATACGGAACCTCGGGTTACGCGGCTTCTGCCTAAATGCACCCTCGCTGACGCACACCGCGGGGTCACCCACCTGCACGCGGGCCACCACTCAGCCACACGCGCTGAAGGCGGCGAACGCACCGCACGTTTCCGCACAGACGCGCCCCAGCCTCCTCGTGCTTCCGGACGCCGGCCAGCACCCACCTCTCCTCTAGAGGCCCTTTCAGAAATCGCCCTCAGAAGCACAAAAATGCAAAGGGCATTGCTTTCTGGTCTGAGCTGGAACAGTAAGGGGGCACGAAGCCTGGTGGGCCTCGGCTGCAAGCATGCTCCTCGTGCAGACCCGTGACCCCAAGGGCGCTGCGGGGACCCATCTGGGGCTGTGAACGCACCTCACTGAGCAGGGCGCTCGGAGCACAGAACCCCGGGACCCGGGGGGGGCCGGGGGCTGGCCCAGCCGCGGGAGCACAGCACTTACGGAAGTCCTCCCGCAGGTAGCCCCAGCCGGAGATCAGGCACTTCCTGCGGGGCGGGAAGACATGCGTGGCGGCGGGCAGGCACACGGGTTGGACGTGTCTGCCGAAGGCCAAGGGCCCGTCCAGCTGCAGCACCGCCACGTCGAAGTCGGCCGTGTCCGGGTTGTACAGCGGGTGTGGGGTGATGCGGGCCACGCGTGCCCGCACCGTGCTGGGCTCCGCGCCGCTCAGGTATGTTGTGCCCGCATAGGCCACCCACTCTCTCGGGTCCTGGAATCTGCAGGAGAGACAGACCACGGCTCAGGGGCCCACCCACGGGACAGGTGGCTGTGGGAGATGCGGGAGGCCCCAACCCGGGGGAGCCCCGAAACCCAGTCATCACCACCGATGTTTCCACACAAGCTTGTCAAGAACAAGCAGACGCAGAAGAAATCCCGCCGGCGCCGACGGTCGACACCCCGGCAAGCACAGATCTGAGAACGAAATGCTAAGGGGGCGCCAAGACCACAGACCGGCTGGGAAACAACCAAAGGGACGCAGAAGGCCCCCGGTGAACGAAGCCGGGACATCTGACCGAAGCCGGGTGGGCCCGGCCTGGCTCTACTCACCGCCTCGCCCTCCCCGAGCCCCAGCCTGCCGGGTCGGCGCTCGATTTCACAAGTGCATATTCCATTCACGGATTTTCGTCTTTGCGCTCATTTCGGTATTTTCTGCCACGTGACGTGAAATGTGACGCGTCCCCATGGCGGTCTCCAGTGGCCCCGTACGTTTTCCCTCCCTGGCGAGTGCCTTGCTCCCTCACCCTAATCCCGGCCCCACGAGGCACCTCGTGGGCCCCACAGCCAGGCGCCGGAACAGCACAGCCCCCGGCGGAACCCGGGGCCAGGCTCCGCGTCACAGAGCCCGCCCCGCTTGCCCACCCTCGCGCCGTATCCCCCGGAACGTTCCGCTCCGCTCTAGGCCAAAGCTCTCGCTGCCTTAAAAATGGCTCAAATGGTACATGTCCCGGTATCTGTATTAGCGTAAGAAAGAGAAAACGGCAGAGGCGGGCACGGGCCCTCGGGACAACGGGGCGAGTCGGATGTGCACGGGACGCTGGCGGAGGCTGCGGGCGTGTGACCGCATCACGGGCGTGCGGGGCCCCTGCCCCATCCGAGCAGACTCCGGCAGAAGAGTCGGGGGGGACGCCTCGTGGTCACAGAAACAGCGTCAGATGGTTTGGCCAAGAAAGGCGCCCACACGTCTGTGCGCACCGGCCCAGCTCCGGCCCAGGCCGCAGGCGGGAGCGCTGACCCAACAGAACGAGGCCACGCGCCCGGATCGGGGAGGAGGTAACACAGGTGTCGCCAGGACCGTTTCCTCCTCTTGGGTTTGCCTTGATGGCGTCGTAACTACACATGGGAGGAAGGAGACTTCCAGGGGGAAACTCCCGGCTCCTACCGCCCTGAGCTGTCCCTGTCTCTGGCCTCCCCCCCGCACCGTCACCCCGAGGCGGACAGCAGGGCGCACTCGGGGCTCCAGCACCCCATGCGAGAGGCCACGGTCTCTGGGGGGAGCTGGGCTGCCGCCGCCCTGCCCTCTCCGCAGGACTCCCCAGACCACAGCTACCAAACAGCAATGCCTGGAGCAGAGACTTCTAGAACCTTCTCCCACCTCTGACCAGCTCGTTAAACATTCTGGCCATCCCCAACAACAAACCACAACCCAGTTCAAAAGTGGGCAAAGAACACAAACATATCTCTGAAGGAGACCCACAGAAGGATGTTCCTTGTCACTCGGCGTCAGGGCAGGCAAATCATGACCATGGTGCGTCCCCGCTGGACGGCTCAAGTCAAAATGGCAGGTGGCAACAAGTGCTGGCGGGGGCGTGGAGCCGGAGCCTCCTGCACGGCTGGCCACGACGGGAAATGGTGCAGCGCCCAGGGGTAGAGGGTCCTCAAGGGTTAAACACGGAATTACCCGATGACCCAGCAACCCCACTTCTTGGTCTGTACCCGGGAGACCTGAAAGCGGGCACCTGAAGACACACCTACACGCCCCTGCCCAAAGCCACAGGACTCACAGGAGCCAGCAGCTGGGAACGACCCACGCCTGCCACTAGAAGAGTGGACACCATGTGGTACGTCCACGTAATGGAGTGTCGCTGCTCAGACGGAAGAAGGAAGGAGGAACCCTGACCCCTGCCCCTCGCGGAGGGACCCCGAGGACACAGAGCTCCACGAGAGCGGCCAGACCCAGGACACATCCCGCAGGACCTGACTCCGGGAGGACCCAGGGGAGTCCCATCTGCACAGACGGAGAGGAGAGGGTGGGAGCCGGGGCAGGGGTGGGGAGTGCGTGCTTCGTGCTTCGTGGGGATGGAGTCGCCGCATGGGGAGATGGAAGGTTCTGGAGCCGGAGGGCGGGGCGGCTGCAGGACCGGGTGAGCGAGCTTCCTGCCGCTGAACTGCACCGGTTAAAGCGGTACATTCACGTTACGTGTGTCTTACCATGATTTCAAAAATTAAACGACAAGAACACATTCAGATTCAACAACAAAAAATAAAGGAGAAGAGAGACCCCAGAGGCTCTGAGAGCGCCAGGAAAGGGGAGCCCCCGCGCGGGAAGGAACAGGGGCCAAGGGGGACGGGCTCACTCGCTGAAGCAGTGGGCCGCAGACACCAGCCACCGCGTCCCGACGACAGCCGCCCCGCAGAAGTGCTCGTTGTTTTCTCGAAGGCTGACTTGCCACGGGAACTCCCCGGGGGACGCCTCCACGCCGCCCACGATCCGGCCGGCCGTGTTCCAGCCAGGCTGCAGCCCGCAGTCTGCAAGACAGAGGTCACCGACCAGGAGCCGCAGGAGGCGCGGCTGTGACTGTGCTCCCAGCGTGCCCGCGTGGAACCTCTCGTTCAAAGACGTGTCCTAGGTTCCTGGCACTTGGCTTTGCCGACTCCCTCGGGGTCTCCCCGCCCCTCCTCTGCCCCATCTCCCCAGCTGCCCGACAGATGTCGGACCCCCAAAGGCTGCACGCACCGGGGAGTGGCAGAGAACGCCGACTGGGACCCTGTGCTCCGCCCCGCGCAGCTATCCGGCAGCTGTCACCCTGCCACGTTACGTCGCATGCTCACGGCCACAGCCGGGTCGGGGGGGGGGGGGGGACTCACGCTTCCGAGTCGATGCGGGGGGGATGCGCCAACTCAGAAACCAAAGGGTCAGCTCCTGGCTTCCTGTGTCCCTCCCTGCCTGGGACATGTCCCCCCTCCTCCTCCCGCCAGGGGCCCCTGCTTCTGAGGTCTCCACCGCAGCTCACGTGGCCACACAGTGACCCTGAACTCGGCAGCCCCGGCCTGTCCAAACACTCACATTTCAAAGAAAGTCTGGCCCTTGACCACCTCCTGGGGGGGCACCTCTACGCCCCTGGAATACTGAGTGCTAACAGCAGCTTTGTCCTGGGGCATTAGGTCACGCAGGACGTTTACGCTACAGCGGGACTGATTGACGGCCCGGGGCCACGCGGGGGCCACGCAGCAGCCGCCTGGTGTCTGGAGCAGCGGTGAACTGTTACCCGCTGAGTTGTGCTCCGCGAGAAGGTGAAGTTTTAACACCCGGCACTGGTGAATGTGATTTCTTCGGAAACAGGCTGTCACAGATGACCCAGGTAAGACCAAGTCACGAGTGAGGGCCCAAACCAATAACTAGTGTCCTCGGAAAAGGGGAAATTTGGACTCGGGCACCTGGGGAGAACGCCGTTGGAACACGACGACAGAGGCTGGGGGACCCTTCTACAAGCCGACAAGTGCCAGGCATCCCACAAACCCCAGAAGCTGGGCGAGAAGCAGGACCCCGATTCTCCAGCAGCTCAGGAGGAACCAGACCCTCGGGCACCGTGGACTCGGGCCTCCGGCCTCCCGCAATCCGTTTACGGCACTTGGTCCCGCCAGCTCTGGGACTCTCCTCCATAAAGCGAGCTGTGCCGGGGCTACATGGCCATGGGAGCAACCCCCAGGACAGACCCTGGACACCAAGGCTCTGTGAGCCGCCCTGCTCGGAAACACCGTGTGTGCGGTCATGTGCTGCCGCTGCGAGTTAGCTCAGGGCGGTCCCCACCGCGCCACTGGGAGGACAGCAGGACGCTGGCTCACTCCTGCTCTCGCGCACACCCTGCCTGTGCACCTTTCCTGTGAGGACCTCTTCCCTGGAAGACACAGTTACTGTCATCGAGCACCCGAGTTCTGTGACAGCTTTCAGTGACCACGGCCCCCGGGGGAGCCCGGTGGACCCCAACCACAGCCCCCACAGACCACCCTTCACAGCCAGGGGTCACACGCCGCCGGTGTCCCCTTCATCGTGGGTTTTGCCAGTTCCAAAATTCTCATACGTCCTCTCTTCGGGAAATCTCGGTCTCGGCTGGTTTTGCTCACGTCTACGTCCTTTGGTGGAGTTTTATAACTCTATGATATCACAGGCTTGACACGGTTACTTCCTGCTACTACTGGTCACGAGTGGGGCTTTCTGCCTTTTCTCTTTTTTTTTTTTTTAATTTTATTTATTCATTTGACAGAAATCACAAGCAGGCAGAGAGGCAGGCAGAGAGGAGGAAGCAGGCTCCCCACTGAGCAAAGAACCCAATGTGGGGCTCGATCCCAGGATGCTGGGATCACGGCCTGAGCTGAAGGCAGAGGCTCTAACCCACTGCGCCCCCCAGGCACCCCAGCTTTTTCTCTTCTAACCTGTTGTTACTTGCATCAAGCAAAGCAGCGGCTTTCGTGTGCTGGTGTCTGTCTCACTCCCTCTGGGGGAACTAACCTTCCAGCCGCTGCTCAGTCGACACATCCACCGGCTGACACAGTCGCGCCGCTGTTAGGAGCGCTGTCCCCCTTCCTCTCCACGCCCGCACTGCTGCTCTGACCCTAGCGCCTGGGCTAGCACTGCTAGAAAACGTCGCGTAGCCTTACCGCACTCCGACCGCAAGACTCCCTTGCTCAAATCCCACGGCCTGTCGGACAGAGCCCCAGTTCCTGTGGCTTCCACAGTTCGGGGAGCACCTGACTGTGCCGTCAGGTGCCCCTCTGCACGCTTCTCAGCCAACTCCAGGGACTCCCGCGCCCGGGAGCCCGCAGGTAACGTGCACAGTGGGCCAGAGAGCAGAGCCAGCCGCTGACCCTGGAAAGCGGACACGGCCCAGGGACCGGCCCGACCTGACACTGACCACACTGAGCCTCGTCAGATCCGTCCGAGCAGTCGGTTCTGTCATCGCACTCCGGGTTCACTTTGGTCACACACTGGCTGTTCCGGCAGGAAAAGGTGTTCCCAGGACAGCGACCTGAGGGCAGAGAAGAACCCGCAGGTTAGGTTCTGCCTCCCGACTCTGTCTCTCCTGGCTGCAGCAAGAGGTCTACTCAGAGCCTCTAGAGCATGGAAAACATCTCTTTTTTACTTTTTTAGCCCTGAACATTCCCGAAATAATTTTCTCAGCATCGGTACAGAGACGAAACACGAGAATGCCGGCCAGCGCGAGGCGAGGGCTGTGCAGCAGAAACACTGGCGCACCACCTGTGCTCCCATGTTTTCCAGCGCCCTCGCTTTTCTAGAGCGAAATACAGACGAAACTGGACTTCTCAAGCTGCAGTAAAATACGTACAACATAAAATCCACCGTGCTAACCATTTCAAGTTTCCAGTTCACACTTCGGGGCTGTTCCTCGTGGGGGCTGCGCAGCACTCCTGGTCCTACCCACTGGGCGCAGGAGGTCCCAATCCTTAGAACCACAGAGTCCCCGGACGCTGCCCGGCATCCCCTGGGGCCTGGATCACCCCTAGTTGAGGACTCTGTACGGCAAGTGCCACTCTTCTTTTTTTCCAAACTGTCTGTTTTTGTCGTTTAACAGCAGATTTCCACCGCTTTTCAAAAAAAATCGTTAATGTTTTCTCTCTCTCGTGTCTGGCCATGTGTAATTCAAAGTGTCTCCTCTTTAAACACTTTGCCCACACAGGACTGGGAACCTGTCCCCTCCGGCCCCCTGGAGGAGGCTGGTGCGCAAAAGCAGCATTTACTGCGCTCGAGGGACCCCTCTGTGTACTGGAAAGAAGTCCGGGAAACCTTTCGCAAGCCTGCAATCAGACCAACTCTGCAGAGGCGGGGAGCTCCTTGGGAGAGGGGAAGGCGTACCTGACTTCAAGTCTCTTTCCGTCAGTGGCCCTTCCCGGCTTCCTGCGGGGAAAGAGACCAGAGCTGTGCGCGCATTCAGGGAGCTCCGCAGCTCTTTGAAAACGCCGGACTGCAAAGCCGAGAGCTGCGCTGCCTACCATGGGGGCCACCTAAACTTTAAGTTAAATCAACTGAAGTTAAATCCAATGGAAGAGTCTCTTGCCCGGCCTCACTGGCTGCATGACGCGCGCTCAAGAGCCACCTGGGGCTGGGGGTCCCCTCTGTGGGCCACGCAGGCAGGAAACTGAGGAGAATTCAGCCAGCATTGGTGGAGAGGTTACTGGGACTCAGCGAGCACGTCTGGGCTGGTGGGGAAGGACCGTCCTGTCCTGCAGGGCAGGCAGGGTCAGTGCAATCGGTGTTTAACCGGACGACACACCGAGCTCGTGTCTGGCTCCCAGGTCGCGATGCACGCGTCATCAGATTTTATGCGGTTCTGGTGCACGACAGGAATCTGCATCATCGGATTTTGGGGTGTAATCGCGTTTACTTTTATACCTACACCAGGGTTGCCAAGCAATGGCTATGGGCCAAACGCAGCCCGTTTGATTCTGTAGATACAGTTTTGCCAATACACAGCTGTGCCCGTTTGTTCATGCACCGTCTGGAACCTTCCTGTTAGAGCAGAGCGGACTGGTCTCAACAGAGGTCCCGAAGGTGGCAGAGGCAGGAGCATTCACACTCTGCCCCCCGCCGCGGTCACCGGCTCTGTGCTGCCCAGAGTAAAGCGCCCTAGGGGCGTCCACTGGTCATCAGAGGGAGCAACCCTTGAAAGCCTGAAGTTCGATGCAACTTCCAGCTTCCTCTCCCACGGCCGCCTCCTAACCCTTCCAGCGTCCGCCGCCTACTTGCCTGTGAGCTCCGCGGACAGGATGGCGCCGTGGGCGGCCAGGGGGATGCCCCGGCCCCGCAGCCGTGCCCGGAGCCCCTGCCGCAGCAGCTCCTCCTCCAGGCCCAGACTCAGGGACCGCAGGCCTCGCAGCAGGAAGCGCAGCCGGAAATGCACGAAGACACTGGAGTTCCCATCCCTGCAGGAGAGAGAAGCCCGTGGACGGGGGCTCCTGCTGGAATCTTCCGGAATCTCTCGGGAGCCACCGGGGTCCCTTCCCCCGGAGGCGGCCCTGACTCACCAGTAGCCCAGCACAGTGCAGCCCACACAGCTGGCCTCCAGCTCCGTCTCCTGAAAGCTGCTTGCGAACTGTGACAGAAACAGGAGCCGCACACGCTGAGGCCACGGGGCAGACGTGCCCCACGGGACCTGCCGCGTGCGCAGAGCCAGAGCGCGCGGGACAGCGCCCCTTCTCCCGGTACACGCACCGGTCCCAGAGCTGCAGACCTTGAAACTATCTGGATGAGAACAGCGGCCTATCGGCAGACGCACGGACAAGACATGGTCCGTCCACAGGAAGAGCGACGCCCCCTGTGCTGCCCCCGGGACGGACCCCGAGCCCACGCCGCGCAGGGAGGGAACCAGACGCAGGAGGCCACACGGGGTGCGAGTCCACGCAGGAGGCCACACGGGGTGCGAGTCCACATGTGAGATACGCCCAGACCAGGCCCCTCCCCACACGGGAGGGGGGCTCGTGGGGGCGGAGGGCGGGGAGGGGGGTGATGGCCGATGGGGACCGGGTTGCTTTGGAAGTGATGGAATGTCCTGGAACCAGACAGAGGTAATGGTTGCACAATTTTGTGACTACACTAAGTGCCACTGAATTGTTCACTTTAAAGATGGTTAATTTGGGGGCTCCTGGCTGGCTCAGTCGGTAGAGCATCTGACTTTCATTTTTGAAGATTTACTTATTAATGTGGCAGAGGCAGCAAGCATAAGCAGGAGGAGCAGCCAAAGGAGAAGCGGCTCCCCGGTGAGCAGGGAGCCCCAGGACCCTGCGATCATGGCCCGAGCCGAAGCAGGTGCTTAACCAACTGAGCCACCCAGGGGCCCCGAGCATCTGACTCTTGATTTCGGGGTTCTGAGTTCAAACCCCACATTGGGCGCAGAGATCACTTAAATAAAGAAACTTAACAAGTGGTTAATTTATGTGAATTTTACACCAAGAAAAGCCTACTTTGTGCCAACAGATGCCACTGGAACTTGCTTATCCTTCGTGTGCTGTTCGAGTGACCACTGTCCACTTCTCCGGGGACAGTATCGGCTTAGCAGCGAGAGGCCCCGCCCTGGGAGCTGGCGTGGCTCTTGCTCCAGGTGCTGCCCCAGCAGCGCCAAGGCCGGGGGTTCCTACGTCCCCCCGGCACCTCACGGGACCTCCACCGAGGGCGACAGGACATCCCGCTTTATCTGCTCTCCCAGTGGAGTTACTAAGAGCGGCCCCGGGCACGGTCAGCGTTCCGGCGTGGCTGTTAAAGCTGGCCGCCGGCCTGCTCCCGAAGACCGCAGTACACGGTTCTCCCTCCCCAAACTCCCTCCAACCTCTGTCTCTCACTTCCGCTCTCCAGCCCGCGTCCCCGCAGCCCGCACTCAGACCGGCCGGCCCGCACGCGGCCCACGGACTGCAGCGGGTGCTCTCTGCTGCCCCGGCCATCGGCCCACCACTGGCCGCACTGGCTACCGCGCTTCTGAAACACAGCTGGTACCACAGAGGAACTGGTTTTTACATTTTCGTTAATTCATGCTTCAACTCTACAGCAGAGGGGCGCCTGGGGGGCTCAGTGGGTTGAGCCTCTGTCTTCAGCTCAGGTCATGAGCCAGGGTCCTGGGATCGAGCCCCGCATCGGGCTCTCTGCTCCACGGGGAGCCTGCTTCCTCCTCTCTCTGCCTGCCTCTCTGCCTGCTTGTGATCTCTGTCTGTCAAATAAATAAAATCTTAAAACAGTAAAATAAAAAAATATAGCTTTCTCTTTAATCCCCACTTTACCGATGTCAGTGACACAGAACGATAATATTCCAGATGTTCTGAGTTACATAAAAAAATCGTTAAAATTAAATTTACCTTTTTCCCTTAACGTAGCTGCTAGAAAATCTTAAACTACGCACGGGGCTTGCGTTCTATTTCTTTTGGTCACTGCTTCAGGGTGTGGGGCTGACATCGGCCACCCGACACCCATGGGCCGAACTCACATCGCCTCACAGACTCGGAATGGTGTTCCCGTCCCCAAAGGGTTGGAGAAAAATCAAAAGAAAAGGAAGATCTTGCTCGGGTCGCGTGGAGGCTAGCTGAAGGGTGTGCGGCGGGGCCCACAAATCAGGCGTCAGCCGTCCCTGGCACTTCTCCGCTGCCTCAGGCCAAGCCAAGTCGCCTAGTCCTTGGGCCGAGCGTCTGGCCCCACGAAGCCCACGACCTTGCCCGTCTGGCCTTGGAGGAAAAGCGCGCCGGCCCGGATGTGGGCGGTGGGACGCAGCAAGGCCGCCCTGCTTCCTCATCCTACCTCCCAGCCCCGGCGGAGGGGGGCTCCTCTCACACCGCGGCTGCGCAGCCAGTGACCCTCCAACTCCGCCCAGCAGGAGGCTGGAACACTGTTCCATGGAGATGTAACCCCCCCGCCGCACAACACACCGACGGGTCTCAGGGCCTTCCGGGGTGGTGCCGCCATCACCGCAGCCCAGTTTTGAACAATCCACCGGCCTGAAAGCAGCCCCGTCCCCCCCAGCAGTCTCCCCTCCCCAGCCCCGGCCCCTCGAGCCTCCTTCCCGTCTGCGGACGAGCCTGCTTGGGACGTGTCGCACGCACAGACTCACACCCTGGGGGCCTTCTGTGTCTGGGTCCCTCCCTGAGTGCCATGGGCTCGGGGTCTGTCCCCAGGGCCGTGCATGGGGCTTCACCCCTGCTGGCAGCTGGGGACGCTCCCGTGCGTGGGGACCTCCCTGTGCTGACGCAGCACCCGCCGATGGGCATTTGGGCGTTTCCACTTTGTGGCTCTTGTGAGTGCTGCTGCGTGGGTGTGGACGTGGGCATGCGGGCTTTCTGTGTGGACGTGAACTCTCACTTCCCTCAGGTGGACACGACACACAGACCGGCTGGGCCCCGCAGAAACCCTGTCTGACCCACCGACCGCCTGCCTCCTTCCGCGGCGGCTGCCCGCCTTCAGAATCCCGCCAGCCCCGCGTGTGGCTTCTGATCCTGCCGCTGGACTTCCACGTACAACCTGTCAGCCGGCTCCAGGCCCAGCAGGGGCCAGTCCCCACCGATGCCACACTCCCCTGTGTGCCAGAGCCCGCCAGCGCCGGGGACAGCGGCCTCACCGTCTTCGTCCCACGTGCCCTCATCCCTGCCCGGGCGTCCCCCCCACGCGGCTCTGCTGGTGCGGTCACAGCCCCCGGCCGCCCTCACCAGCCTCTCCAGCGTGGGCGTCAGCGCGCGGTAGTAGTCGGAGGTGGTCTGCTGCAAGCTGCCGGCATACCGGACCCCTCGGAGCTCGGCCGTGTGCTCCACGTCCACACCCTGTGTAGAGAGGGAGGCTGCGGACGAGACCAGGGCCCCGTGAGAGAGCCCCACTTCGGGGTCAGGGTGCAGTTCAGTCAGCCTCCCAGGCCCCCTGCCACCTGGGCCATCACCCCAACAGCGGGTGGGCCGACCTCCTGGGAGGCCCCAGTGATCCCCCTCAGTGCCCCCTCCCACCCCCAACCCGTGTTCCGGGTTGGATACGGACTGTACGGTCACCACTGAAGGCTCCCAGTGTCCCCCAGTTTTCTGAGGACAGGACAAGCTCCTTCTCACCCCTGTCTGACCACCGGGTGTGCCTGGCTCAGGGCCTGAAGCTGGCTTCAGCCAAAAGTGGCCGAGATGGCCTCCGGAGACCCTACCTCCCGTCCGGAGCCATTCCCACCAGATGCCACAGGGGCCTGACCACAGCCACGGCGCCACGATGCCACCCCGCGAGAGAACACGGGTTTCCAACCTTCGGAAACACCGTGTCAAAAGTACGCAGCCGCGAAGACGCAGACCCAGGAGCACGGGTGGGTGGGGAGGGGCAGAGCGGCTGCAGAGGAGCCGGCCCGAGGCAGGGACCCCGCGGGAGGGCCGCGTGGCACAGGCGGGGAGCCCGGCACCAGCGCGGGCGTGTCCAGCCGCAGGCCACACGCCTGCAGACGTCCGCCCGGCGCCCGTGCTGCCCATCACAAGAAGTACACGACAGCCAGACTAAGAGCCACGTGAAGTTTAAAAACAAACAACACAGTAGCAACCCCGGAAAACATGTCGAAAATATGTTAGGACTCACAGAAAGACGCGCTAACCAAAACACTGACCATAATCAGGATATTAGAACAGTGAAAGCAGCGGCCACCTTAACCCTTCAGGCTGGGTCCCACCTCGGCGTGCCGCGACTGCGTGCGCGTCCGGCCGCAGGAGCTGGGGCCCCCGTTTACTTAAACATGCGCTCGGAGCCAAACCCGGACGCGGTTTGTCTTCTCACGGGGGACACACGGAAGAAACAAGCACCCGCTGTGCGGGCCGGAGTGTCCGTCCGTGCCCCACGCCCTGCCTCAGCCGCTGCTTCCTCCCTCCTGCCTCACCACACCCGACCTGGCTCTGGAATTCACAGCCCAAGGTCAAGAGCCGCTCGCTCACCCGACCGAGCCCGCCGGGCGCCCGCGCACGAGCCCGTGTCTTCCCTCTGAAATGATGACTGACCCACGGAAACTCCGACGCGTGCCCGACGCCCAGCTTCCCCCAGGCTGGCGTCCGCAGCTCAACTCGTGAGCTGGGTGGGGATACGTTTTAATTTTAAATGAAGAAACGTTTAAAAAGTGTGTCTTTCTTAAAGCCTGCCTCAGTTTCGGGGGTCCCAGGGGGCCGCGTTTATGCTGCTGTTCACGTGTGTGCGCGCTCCCGGGGTGCCCGCGCCTCCCCCTGGCGAGGACACGCACACTGGGGCACACCCAGAGCACCGACCTTCCTGCACCTGCACCCGCGGCCACTAGAGGGCTCCGCCAGGCCCGCCCGGCGCAGGGCACTCGGGACACGGGGCAGTCCGGCCGCTCCGGTAACACCCGTCTCCAACACGGAACACAGATCACAGAAGGCCACGGGGGTTCCCAGCTTACTGTTTCGCCACAGGACAACCTTTTCTCCCAAACTGCCACTTCCTATCACTATTTCGAGGCGGCAAGGGGACCTTCATGCCGCAGGGGAAGCTGGGGAAGCCCACCAGCTCAGAACAGGCCTGCTCCGGGTCAGGGCCGCCCAGCGAGCTTCCTGTGATGACAGAATGTTCTAGACACGCACCGCCAAGGCGGTGTCCTCCATGAGCTACCCATGCAGGTGGCTGGTGGGGACAAGCAACTGACTCTGTTTTCAAGGACGCTGCATGCTGGGAGCAGAGTAACTCATCCCCGCCAGACACTGACTCGTAAACACTATTTACTGTTAACGACCCCCAGGGGCTCATCCCCGGCCACACGGACACACGGAGGCTGATACCAGGGGAAGAGCAGCTGCCCTTTGTGGTGGGGAGGAATGACAATGGCTCGCGGTCTCTCAGGGAACGTCTGTAGAAACATGACGGGGGACCCCTGGGTGGCTCAGTCGTTCACCAGGTCACGATCCCGGGGTTCCGGGATCGAGCCCCACATCGGGCTCCCCAGAGCAGGGAGCCTGCTTCCCCCTCTGCCTGAGCCCTCCCTGCTTATGCCCTTGCATTTTCTCTCTCTCTCTCTCTCACTTACTCTCTGGTAAATAAATAAAACCTTAAAAAAAACATATATATATAAAGACAGAAAGAGAGAGGCATGCGGGGGAATCTAGAACACTCGGTGGAAGGAGTGGCAAGTCCCCCAAGAGCATGCAGGACCCGCTGTCCCCTCACGAATTCTCACAAGACAGCAGGAGAGCTCCACCCCGGCAGCGCGTGCCTGTGGAGACCTGTGGGGCTGTGAGCCACAGAGACGTGGCAGGGACGCCGTGGCCAGCCGTGGTGACCCGTTTTGTGCTTTAGAACAAGACGACACTGTGGGTGGATCCACAGGTTCAAAATCAGAAGGCGCCGAAGGCCACCTGGTGACAAACCACCCCTGTGCCGGCCCGTGGGCTGTCCCTCCCCGGAGATGACCCGGGGGCGGACCCCCCCACCCCGCGCCAGAAAAACTGACGCACACAGGCGGACGAGATTTCCTTTCTTGCTACGCGGCGCCTCTCCCTTCTGCTTCTAACGTGGGCGTCTCTAGATCATTCTGCCGGGTGAACCGTACAAAATCACGGCCTCTCTATACGGTGCGTCTCAAGCTGCCGCCACACCCGGCGCAGAGCCTGATGCAGGACTTGATCCCCAAACCCTGGCGTCGAGACCTGAGGTGAAATCCAGAGTCGGACGCTCGACACTGAGCCACCCCGACGCCCCGCTGCTCGCTCTTTACGCTTCAGAAAGTACAAGAGCTTCTCGAATTCCTCAATCCTTAAAAAAGTTCGTTTCACTGTCCCCATCTGTCTCCTTTTTCACCCCGTGGTGAAAACTCCCTGGGAGAGCCCGGTCCGTGGGAGACGCGAATGCCCGGTGGCCCCCGCATGCACCCGCCCGCCCCCCACAGCCAACCAGTGCACACCAGGCCCCAGCTCCTGGCCTGCCTGACTTTTCTCCTGGTGACCTGAGGGCCAGCCTTCAAGTCCACGCCTGCACGCTCAGGCCTCGGGTCCTGGAGTCAGAGCCCGGGTACCGCTGAGCCACTCGACATCTTTGTGCACGTCGCCCAGCGTGTGAACCCGTGCGAGTTCACAACCACTTACCCACGAGGACCGCCAGGGTGACCAGGACAAGGCCAGTGGCCACCACCGCGCAGAGGGTCACACGGCGGCCCGTGGCACCGGGAGCTGCGACGTCCTTTGCTGGCCCAGGCACAAGCTGGAGGTCACCAGCGGTGGGCTCCATGGCTCCTGGACACGGGGAAGGCGACCTGGATGCCAGCAGGAAAAGGACGGAAACACGGGTCAGAGCTGGGGGACGCTTCCTGTCCCCCAAGCAAAGGTTTCCCTCGTGCAAGCACGGCAGCCTTCCACAGCGCCCTGGGTGCCCGTCTCCCTGGCGACACATGGGCTCAGGGACGCCTGGGTGGCTCAGTCGGGGGAGCCCGGGCCGTCAGCCAGCTCGGGCGGGGGCCAGCTTCTCCCTCTGCCTGCGGCCCCTGCTGGAGCTCTCTCCCTGTCTCGGCCTCTCCGACAAATAAACAAGTAAGTGAAATCTTAAAACAACAACAACAAGAACAAACGCAGCACAGCATGGGTTCCGGGCAGCGGGCTGGGCCTGCGCACGGGGCTCTGCGCGGGCCCCTGGGTGGCGGGGCGAATCGGCGGCGAATCGCCACAGACCCGGGCTGAGAAGGAACCAGATTTACTGCTGAGCAGTCCGGGGCTCGGAGTCCTACAACCCCGGCGCGGGCAGGGCTGGTCCCCCCGGGCCCAGGGAGACCGGCTCCCGCCCTTGCCTGGCCCGCGGCCCCCATCGTCCCCGCCGGCAGCGCGGGGTCTGCCCGTCTCCGGACCCCCGCCCTCTGCCTCCCTCTCGTGACGACCTGGTGAGGACGCCGGGCGCCCCGGGAGCCCAGGGTCACCCCCGGCTCGCGGCCCTGACGAGGCCCCTCTGCCGCGGGAGGGGACACGTCCGCAGGTCGAGGTCGGGGCCAGGCACGCCCCGGGCCGCCGATCGGCCTCACCACGCAGAAGCCGCGGGCACCGAGCGAACCACACGGAGCCCGGCCCGGCGCTAGCTCGGGGGCCCGCCTCGTCCTCCGTGGCCCTGCGTGGCCACCCGCGGCCGCCAGCATCCCCTCGGAGGGACAGGCCGCTGCCTCCTCCGCTGCCCGCTCGCCGGACACTGGCTTCGCTCGGGCCTCGGCACCTAAGGGCCCGGAAGCAGCCGTGTGCTCCTCGCGCCCCTTCGTGGCAGTCTCGCGAGAGACTCAGATGGGGACCCACTAGGCCGGGCCTCGGTCGCAGTCTCGCGAGAGACTCCGCGGAGGCCGCCCCTGGATCATGGTCCCGCGAGACACCTCGCCGGGACTCCACGAGGCTGGGCCTGAGGCAGTCTCGCGAGAGACCCAAGCCGGGGGTTCTCTCTAGGCCAGACCGTGGTCGCAGTCTCGCGAGAGACGCCGCGAGGACCCAGGAGGCCTTGCCCGGGCTCCAAGGCCGCGTGGGTCGCGAGCAGTTCCTGCGCCTGCGCTGGCGGGGGAAGGGTAGCGGCGTCCGCGTGTCCGCGGCGCGGAGTGCGGCCCGCCGCCCACCCTCCCTCCCGGGACGCGCTCACCGGACCCACCTCCGGGCTGCGGCTCTCCCGCCACCCCCCACTCTGCGCGGGCCTCGCGGGTCGCAGAGCGGCTTCGGGGGCGCCCGGGGACGCTCAGGTTCCCGAGGAGCAGAGCATCCTCCTGGGGTAAGTGTGTCCCCGGCCTGGTCACTTCCCCGCGTCGCCTGGCTCGGGCCCAGCGCTCTTCTAGGTGTTGCTCTGACGCCGGTTTGTAGATCGGACTAACCTCCTTTTTCCTTTCTTACTAAGGTCTTACTTAGCTGAGGGGGCGGGGAGAGCACAGAGCGGGGGGGTGGGGGGCAGGCGCCCCGCTGGGCAGGGACACCCCCACCCCCACCCCCACCCCAGATGGGGCTCGATCCCAGGACCCGGGGATCAGGACCGGAGCCAAGGCGGACGCTTCCCCGACTGAGCCCCCCAGGCGTCCCCAGATGTGATTAACTTTCAAACTAGTAGAGGTCGAGTCAGCAGATGACCGTCGGGGCTGCGGTGGGCCGCACGCCATCCGTTGACGGCCTTCAGAGGAGAGGAGCCGGTTCCTTAAACACATCTCCCCTTCCTGCTGGCTGTGTGTCTGTAGAGAACCTCCGGAACACAGCCCTTCATGCGTCTTGTGCAACATCTGGGACATCCTCATACTAAGAAAACAGGCATTTGCTGTTCACTTGAAATTCAGATTTACGCGCTGTGGGTTCATGGTTAAGTCTGGAGCCCAGTGCGGGGGCCCAGCCGAGGCATCCCCTCCTCAAGGGAGCGTGTCCCTGCTGGGAATGGCCAGTCCGTGCCTCACCGCCACCCTCCCAAGCCGATGAGAAAGGGGAGATGCGCGGGGGTGGCGGGGAGTGGAGCCGTGTAACACTTACCCCTTTATTCTAACACTTGAGCTGCAGGGCCCTCTGAGGAGCCAGGGAATCTCCAAGAATCGCTTGATGAAATGTTTTAGGGACAAAGACACCAAGATTCACCTCTGCGATTAGGGCTGGAAACTCAACTTTAGTGTGTGAGCTCATTGACACGCCCCCGGCCAGACACACACACACTATATTCATTCAGCCCAGCTGCCCCTGCTACCGGCGCCCCCCCCCAAGCCCGTGGGTTTTCTAAGGATGCCTGTGTTCTCTGAATTGTCCTGTCATCACTGTCATTACACCGCAGAAGGGGCCCGGTGCTGTTTAGCATCGAATATAGAAGCACTATTCATTCAGCTTCCCGCCCGTCTGATGTTTATGACAGACCAGGCCTAGATGCTCTGTCCTGAGTACCCAGCCCTGAATGAGGTAGATGAGATTCGCTGCACTCAGAGAGCTTAAACCTCAGTGGCAGGGACCCAGATAAATTAAAATTACAGCTGCAATTCAGGTTTGAAAATCTAGACGTGTCCATGGGGTTTTGAGTCTATAAAAAGGAGCTTTGATCTAGCCGGGGGCGGGGGGGGGGGCGCGATGCGGAGGCGGTCTGGAAGGGCTTTCTGGGGGAGGGATGCATTATCTGAGTTCTGAAGGATAAGCAGGAACTCAGTAAGTGGCCATGGAAGGAGCAGATTTCCACACAGCAAGGACAGGATGCATAAAGCCCTGTAGCAGGAGCAGGGAAAGTGGGGGCCAGCGCAGAGAGAGTGAGTCCGTCAGCTGTGGCCACCACACATTACCACAGACAAAGCAGCTTACAGTAGCACACAATCGCTTGCACTTTCTGTGTGCAGAATCCTGGCACATCTCAGCTGGGTCCTCACAGTCTCACTAGGCAGCAAGTTATATGTTACTCGGGCCGCATTCTCATCCGGAGGCTCAGCTGGGGAAGGACCCACTGCTGAATTCCCTATTGTTGCCAGAATTTGTGTCCCTGTGTTACGGGGCCAAGGCCCCCCACTTCCTTGCTGCCTGTTGGCCAGGGGCTGGTCTTAGCTCACAGGCCCCTGACCACACGGCAGCCCCTTGGTCCAGGCCAGCAGAGGAGACTCACTGCAGTGTGCTGGGCTGGAGTTCTACAGAATGTCAGGCCACAGTGGGAGCCACGTGTGCTCTAGTGCGGCCTAATCAGGGGAGTGACCATGGCGTCATCTTCAGCGGCTCTTCTCACTTGGGAGTTAGGGCTAATACAGGTCATGTGTGCCAGGGCAGAGATCTTAGGAACCTCTTGGAATTCTGCCTACCACAGTAATCACAAGGAGGGGCAGTCTGAGATGTGCACAGAGGTAAGTAGGGTGCGTAGCTCCCTGGAGTTTGAGAAGGAGAGACTAGACAAATGAAGTCAGTCTTAGAAAGTAGCTGGGAACTTTCCAGAACTGCCCTAAGACCTGAATCTTCAGATTTGAAAGGCACAGTGCCAAGCATTACAGATAAATCTTCAGAATAAATCTACAGAATAAAAACAGTGACAAGATTATAGAAGTAACTAGGTAGTCAAGACAGGCCACTCACAAAGGAATGCTGGTTAAGAGCACCAGCGGATGTCAGAACAGAAACCAGAGGTGAGGGAATACTGTCTTCAAAGTGCTAGGTGGAAATAGGGGTCCATCAGCAATCGTCTATCTAAACCCACCTGGCCGGGAAAAAGACCAAAGTGCAGACGTTTGCAGGAAGACTGAGAAACTTGGCACTAACAGACCCGCACTGAAAACACTACTAAAGGGTGTGCTGAGGAAGAATAAAATCGGATTCGGAAGGAAGAGGAGAGTCACAAGCAGCACCGTGAGCCCAGAGACTGGCAAGTGTGGAGAAACATCTGAAAAGCACTGTCTGTAAAATAACGATCATGACAACTTGGGGTGCACGATCCCAAGGCTGAACCAGCAAGAAGATGGAGGGATGAGTACAGTTGAAAGACTCCAAGGCTCGGAGGGAAAAGGCGAGATTAGTGATGAATTTCAGCCTTCGTTAAATGAAGCACGAGCACCCATGATAAAATTTTAAGAGCATCTTCAGTAATAGAACTCAAATCGATAGCTTCCAAAAAGTAGAGTGAGAAAGATACAAAATGCAGGAGAAGGGGAGGAAAGTACAAATATTCTAAACTTAAAAGAATTTGTGAGCTTAGATTTGCTGTTGTTGTTTTAAGCCAGGTAGGTGTTTTTAGCGGTTTTTTTTTTTGGTAAAAAACAAAAGACACAAAATGGAAGAGAGAAAAATCTAAACTCTTGTGTACCTGGTACCAAAACTCAGCATTAGACAGGTTGACTTAATGGGTCTATATTCCCTATTTTAGGAGATAAACTTACATTTTTAGGCACACACGAAATATTTACAAAAGTTAACCACGCACCTAACCACAAAGCAAATGTCAATGAAACCCACAAATTCTACCCTCAGTGTACATGTCTCACGGCAGTGCAGCTTAATTAGATAGCTGAACTAATGAAATTTAATTGAAAATCTAAAATTAGTTCTAGCATATTAATGATTCCAAGAAGAAATCATAGCCAAATAAACTAAATAAACTATTTCGCTGAGATCAAGAGTCGGACACTTAACTGATGAGTCACCCTGATGCCCCTAAATAAACTATTTAGAACTGAACAATAGGGAATGCTTCATAACAAAATACTGGATGCAGCCAAAGCTGTCCTTAGTGGTCACCGTCAGTGTTACATCAAGCCACGTGTTGGACAGGTGCCAGCTAAAACGCTATGGTCGCCCGCATCTGACTGGCCCTACCTGCAAAACACAGATCGCCGGCCTCAGCCCACACACAGCATCCAGCGCATGGAGGTCAGCGGCTGGAGTCCTGGTGTCCTTGGAAGAGAAGTCCACATTTTGGGTTTTACTGTCCCAAGCAAGACCCCTTCCATGTCCCCATGGCCCATGGGGTACTCATGGGGCCACTGTGCTAGCTTTCTTTTTAAAATTTTTCTTGAAGAAGTCTCGAGAAGGCCAGTCTTGCCAGAAGAGAGCCAAGGGGGAATTCAAGGGGACAAAGAGCTTGTTAAAAGGATGTGTAGGCAAAATTTAGGATTGCTCAAAAAGAAAGGCCAGACTTTGCCCTCAGTTCCTGGGAGATGAGCTCTTGGAGGCTAAAATCAGCCATGTGGGCAATCAGCGAATCAGTCAACGAGTCAGTCACGACTATGCAGTGGAGCCCCAGTAAAAACCGTGAACCCCAAAACTGGAAGTTAGGGGGTCATCTGGATTGGTGATACTCCATGCGTGTCATCCCACATGTCCCAAGAACAACAGCCCCTCACTGCCCAGGGGGAGGGCAGTGGAAGCGCCATGTTGTGTTCTCCTGGGGCCGTGGGCTAATGTCTGTGTGCCCCCAAAATCCGTATGCTGAACCCCTACTCAGAACAACTCAGAACTCACTAAAAGCTGTTACAGTTGCAGTCGCGGTTCACAGGGATTAACACGGCAGATTAAGACCAGAGAGAGGAGCACCCCTACCGTATGCTGAACCCCTGCTCCCCGGAGGTGGGGGCTCCGGGAGGGGATTAGGTCATAGGGTGCAGCCCCCATGAATGGGAAGAGCGTGCTTACAAGAGTGGCTCCAGAGAGCTCCCCACTCCGTGTGAGGACATGGGGAGAATACGGCCATCTGTTAACCAGGAAGCAGGTTCTCTCCAGACATGGAAGCTGCTGGTGCCTCGAACTTGGACTTCCAGCCTCCAGAGCCTTGAGAAATAAATAGGTGTTGTTCATCAGCTACTGAGGCAGTGGTGTCCTGCTAGAGCCGCCTGCGTGGCCTGAGACAGCCACCTTCTGCCGTGTGCTCCTCTCTCTGGTCTTAATCTGCCGTGTTAATCCCTGTGAATCGCGACTGCAACTGTAACAGCTTTTAGTGAGTTCTGAGTTGTTCTAGGGCATTGTCACAGCCAAGAGTCGTGTGGGGATCTCCCTGCGAGTCTCCTGGGGCTGCGGGAATGGGGCTCTACAAACTGACGGGCACGAACAGCAGGGACTGATTGTCTCCCGGCTCTGGAGGTCAGAATCCGAAATTCAAGGTGGCAGCAGGGCTGGTTCCTTCCGGGGCCAAGAAGGGGAACCTGCCCCCAGCTCTCTCCTAGATCCTGCGGGTCACAGCAGTTGTGGTGACCCTTGGCCTGTAGAAGCGTCATCTCAGCTCTGCCTCCGTCTTCACAGGACGTACTCCCTGTGCGGGTCTGTGCCGGTCTGTCCAAGTGTCCCATTTTATAAGGACACCAGTCGTCTAGGGCCAGGACCCACCCTCATGACCTCATTTTAATTTGATTAGCTCTGTAAAGGCCGTATTTCCAAATAACAGTTCTGGGATATTGGGGGTGCGGACTTCAGCATGAAGTTTGAGGGGACACAGTTCAGTGCAGAACACCCCAGCACTTGCACACGGCGTCAGACGTGGAGGCAGTCTTAGCCTCTGACTTCACAGTTGGCCGTACCCTCCTCACAAAGGAGGAATTGAAGAGGGAGAGCCTCATCAGGAGGGCTGTTGTCCAGAACCAGAGCTGATGAGGATGTGGAGTCAGAAGTCTTATGGGGGGACACCTGGGTGGCTCAGTGGCTTAAGCTGCTGCCTTCAGCTCAAGTCATGATCCCAGGGTCTTGGGATCGAGTCCTGCATCGGGCTCCTTGCTGGGCAGGGAGCCTGCTTCTCTCACTGCCTCTGCCTGCCTCTCTGCCTACTTGTGTGTACTCTCTCTCTCTCTCTCTGTCTGACAAATAAAAAAAAAGTCTTGTAGGAACAGAAAATGGGGGCGGTCGCAGGGAAAAACGGGTTTGGTGGCTCTTCAAACTGTGAAATACAATTACCATGTGAATTACATAGAATTATCCACCATATGGGAACTGGAAGCAGGGTCGTGAGGCTCTCACACACCTGTGTTCACGCCGGCAGCATCCACAACGGCCAGGAGGCAGAAACACCCCAAGTGTCTATCAGTGGGTGGAGGATAAACACACACCATGGTCCATCCTCACACGGAACACAGTCCAGCCTGCCCCCTGCCACGGTGCGGGGGGACCCCGAGGACACGGAGCTCAGTGAGAGCAGCCAGACCCAGAAGGACCCGGGAGGAATTGGGAGAGGGAGAGGAGGCACATAAGCCACAAACTGGAGGAGGTGTGTAGGAAGCCAAGAGCTGTGGGGAACAGCAGGACATACTTGAGCTGTTTCCGTGCAGAAACATCCAGAACGTGCGGAGCCAGGAGCCCGCCTCTGAGCAAACAAGGGGACGTGGGCCAAGCTGCCTGCTGGCTGCTCCTCCGAGTCCCGATGAACCCCGGGCTGGACTCGCACCAGCGCATTCGCGCCCCGGCACGACCCCCACGCGGCCTCCTCCAAGGGCAGGGAAACCTCATCCAGCAGTTGGCAGGCATGGTGAAGGGCAGATAAAAATCAGGCTACAAAATCTGCCTTTGAACCAAGCAAGGCCCCGAAAAGGCAGTGACTGTTTGGTCCCAACAATCCAACTGTGTCCCTGGGCACTTCGCAGAAACGGCATTTTGCTTAGACCCTGTGGCAGGCAGAATAATGGCCCAAAGATGTCCATATCCTCGTCCCGTGGACCTTGGGTGTCACCTCACATTAAAGGGACCTTGTAGGTGGGACCTTGTCAAGGCCCCCGAGGTGGGGGTGACCCTGGGTTCCCGGGAGGCCCGGCATCCCCACGAGGTCATCACGAGAGGGAGGCAGAGGGTGGGGGTCCCACAGATGGCCAGACCCTGCACTGCTGGCAGAGAGGATGGAGGGGGACCACAGGCCAAGAAAAGGCAGGAGCTGGGTGTCCTTGGGGCCCCGGGGGCGACCAGTCCCGCCTCCATCTGGTAGACCTGCGTTGTTAGAGCAGCAGCAGGAAGCTAACAGGGGCTTTTTGTGGACAATGCTGACCCAGGAGAGAGCCGTTGATTCAGGACATTGGGCATCTTTGTAGGAAAAAACCCTGAAGTCAGGACCTGCCCGTCCCCCAGAGTGCTCTCTAGTCAACTGGAAAGAATGCTGGTCGTTGGAAGACTAACACACATGCCAGCTCTAGCCAGACTAGTTCTGTGACCCCCAGGAAGCTAGTTCATCTCTTCAGGCCTAGTTATGGCCTGTGATCGGCTTTATCCCTTGAGTTCTCAGTTCAATGTGGGGTGGCAACATCATTTTTGTCTTCCCAGATCCCTTTGGGGAGAGCTCGCCCCACTCCTGTTGCCCACCCACCTGGCCACCAGACCTGCGAACCACGGCTCTCGTGCCCACCGCCATCTGTGCCAGGCCACTCTGAGCCCCGCCTGTCGGTCACAGTGCCCACCCCTCACTGCAGTCAGCACTCGGTCCATGGGGTCGAACTTTCTTCCCTGAGTTTCAGCTCTATGAAGCTGCCCTTTTTCTACAAAAACAACAGGACGTGATCAGTTTCGCGCAGTTCAGCTAGTAGCACGAGGGAACAAGCGTCCTTCACGGTGGCCACCATCGGCCACCATCTTGACCGCCAGCAGGAAGGCGGAGACCCGGGTGGATGGGAGGGGCGCGGGTGGGGAGTGATTCCAGAGGGCAGGACAGACTGACCCAGCTCTGCCAGAGGCCAGGCCTTCTGGACTGCCCAGGCGAAGGAGGCAGTCTCTGCTTGAACAGCTGCAGGGTGGAGTCGTCGGCCTTCCAAGATCAAGATCTGGGGCTCATGGACAGACCGGAACTGCTCAGTGACTTCTACAAGGACACGCTCCTCGCCCACCTCTTCAGCTACGGCTCAGTAAGACAAGAAGCTAGAGTCAACACGGCGTCAGGGGTGTTGGAGTTGCAGCTGTTTCCAGCTGCCCCCACGTTGGGGCGCCCATCCAGCACGGCCTTCGCTGATTCACGGACATGCGGCCTCACCCAGCTGGGGGTCCCGAGAGGAAACGCCATCCTAAGCTCCTCTTCCGGTCCGACGAGGAGATCCCTGCAGGCCGCAGGAGTGACAGAACGGCTCCCGGGAGGTCTTTGTGTTCCCACTAGCTGGCTCCCTTGCTGGGCAGATCTCGTCGGGACCGTGGCAGTAGCCACAAAGCAAAGCATGTCGAGGCATTTGTCGTGCCCTTGCCAGAGTCCGTGCCGAAGCTCCTTGTCACCACTGTCTGTAAACCCTCTCCCGCCCCATTCTCCACGGCTCCTTTCTCTGCTGCTGCCCCGAGGGGGGTCCACAGCACCAGTGATCACTTATCCACCAGCAACCCCTACATGGAAGTTTCCAGTTCGTGTCTCTCCTGGAGCTTTAGGTGGGAAGAGACACCTGGATCTCTCTACCTGCACCTCAGCGCGTCCCACATGGGATGTGTCTTCTCCCAGCAAAGCCGCCCACTCCCCCCTCCCCGGAGTTCTGGGACCACCTCTCCCAAAGCAGCTCTAGAACAGCACCCCACCCACCCTCCACCACTTCCTCTTCCTTCCTCACCTTCTTCCTCCTCTCCTGCGGTCCCACTCAGCCGTTCCTGCTTCCCTGGGCCAGCGATGCTCTAGCTGACTCCAGGCCTGCCCCAGACGACTCCTCTTTCATGCAGTTAGAGCGATCTGCCTAGAGCAGGCGATCTCACCAGGTGATGCTGCCTCCAGGGCACGCTGAGCGGATGTTGGGGGTGTTTGTGGCTGTCACAGCTGAGGGTGCTCTCGGCATTGAAGGGGTGGGCATCAGAGGTGCTGCTTACCACCCCTTCACACACAGTGCCCAGGAGACCCCCACAGAGAGGGACCAGATGTCTGCAGTGCCCAGAGGAAGAGACGCTGGTCTGTACAAATATGATGGCGCTACTGCCTTGCCTTCAGTAGCTCCTTACCTCCCTCAGCACCAAGTTCAAAGTCTTGGCCCTGACTCTCCTCCCCAGCTCATCACTCGCTTCCCCCTTCTCCCACCGCTAGCCATTCCATGTTTGTTCTGCTCCCAAAAGAGTCCTGACACTTGATACAACACGGAGGGACTCTGAGGACACGGGGCTCAGGGAGAGGAGCCAGACCCAGGATGACACATCCCACAGGACCCCACTCCCAGGAGGACCCCAGAGGAGCCCCATCCCCGCAGAGAAGAGATGGCAGGTGGTGGGCGTCTTTGCAAACAGTTGTCACATTTGTCACAGAAAAGGCGTTTGTTGCTTGAGTGAAAAGCTGGCGATTTTGGCAACAAATAAATTGTCAGTGCGCTTATATTGACTTTGCAAAAAGCTGGCTGCAGACCCCCAGTAGCGGCCTCTCCGGATTGCTTCATCTTCCACTGAATGTTGAGAGACAACAGCGGAAGGCCGATGGGTCACGGGCTAATGAGCGGTCATAAAGCCAAGTCACTTTAAAACTCAGCTTTCCCCCAAACACCCGTATTCCTAAGTAGAATTTATCTTCTGACTGAGATACAAAGTTCATTTAGGACTTAGAATAAATGTCAGCCACAACCAAAGTCTGCCTCTTTCGATGTATCTTTCCCTTTTCACTAAGATGGAATGGAGACAGCCTGTCTCAGACAAGTGGGCAGTTTACTCAAGAGAGAGCGAGAGTGTAGGTCTGGAAGGTTCCAGAAGACCCTTCATGCCCTGACTCTCAGATTACAAAATGTCTTTTAGAATTCGTTTTATTTTGTGTTTTGCAAAGATTGGGGGTGGGAGAGAATGGACGACAAAAGCCGAGCGCAAAGAGGGAAGATCGCTGATTGAGAGAGAATAAGAGCGAACACAAGACGGCGACCGCTGGCTCTCACCGTGACCTTGAGCTAAGAGAAACCCCTGGACAGGATGAGGCAGAGCTTATTTTTCTGCAAGAAATGTAGGAGGATAAGTTACCACCTGTGCTCAAGAGACACATGAGAACACCGCAGACCGATCTAGAGAACGAGTATGCAGTTATAAAGTAAGAGAAAGGAGCAGCCAGAGACGCGCTGTCCCCAGTTATGGGAACTATCCGTAGAAGGTCCACGAAGAGCTGACACTGGCTGTAAGATCTGCAGCGTGCACCGAGATAGAGGGAAGGAATAACCAGAGTCTCCAGAGCACAGGACAAAAGCCCAGAGCACACAGAGCTGAGCTGGGAGCTCTGACCGCCAGCATCTCCCACTAGAGCCTGGGGATAGACCGGCCTCCAGCTCGGAGGACGTACACCACTGCCCGCACAGCCTCTGGCTCGGGTCAGAGGCGCAGAGCCCAACAGCCCTCCCAGGTCAGCCGTGATGGGGTGACACAAACGAGTGACTCCCGTTTGGGGTGACCAGTCATCTCAGGTCACCTGGGACTGTTGTAGTTAGAAGCTGAAATCAGGACATCTGGCCACCCTATCCCCCACCTCCACCCCACCCGCCATCCTCATCGGCCAGGAAGGCTCTGGAGCCGTTCGGGGCTTCCCAAAGGAATGCAGAGCAAGAAGGTGTGAGCTGAGCCATACCGGGAACAAGGCAGGGACAGGCACCGCCAGCCTCCCAGGGATGCTACGGAGAGCCTCGGCTTAGGGCCAACGTGTCCTTAATGCCACTCTAACCCTTGCCAGTGACTGCTTCCAAAAGGAGGGCATGAGCCGTGGGTACACAGCCTTCAGGGCAAAAACCCAGCCCAAGGTTAGGGTGAAGCGATCCGGGTACTGGCTTCAGGGGCAAAGTTGAAGCAGGGGCACCTGGAACTTTAGTTGAGGTGAGTATTTTTACCCAACATTTTAAAAATAAAAACATCATCAAAAAAATCCGCGAACAATGAGATATCGACGTTGCACGCAAAGACAGGACCCACTTAACACGCACCCGACCATCTCCACCCTACCCAACACCCAGCCCTGGCACGGGCTGTCTGTGTTAAAAGCAAAAAAATACTTTGCTTGTCGGAAAACCCTTTGCACTCACTCGATCTTTCCAGGATATCCTACCACAGCATCGCTTCGCTTCCCACCATCACTCAGTGTCCTCTGGTCTGGCCGCAGTCTGGGTTTGGCTTTCTTCCCCTGCATGAGTTTACTTATTGTTGGTCACCTCTGTTTGTTTTCTTTTTTTCTTTCTTTTTTTTTTTTTTTAAGAATTTATCTATTTGACAGAGATCACAAGCAGACAGAGAGGCAGGCAGAGAGAGAGGGGGAAGCAGGCTCCCCGCTGAGCAGAGAGCCCGATATGGGGCTCGATCCCAGGACCCTGAGATCATGACCTGAGCCAAAGGCAGAGGCTTTAACCCACTGAGCCACCCAGGCGGCCTCCCTTTTGTCTTCTATTTGTGTGTAACAGTGACTAATTTTTCTTTCTTTTTTTAATTTTAAATAGACCATTTAAAGATTTAATGAGTATTTTCATGGCCTACCTGCAAGTCGTGCCCTCCCCTCTGTGATGCCATCCGGTCTTGTGGTTTTAATAACCTCCCTGACCTGCCCCAGCTCCTGGCCACACTCTTCTGAACTGCACACTCGGTCCAGCTGGCTACTGGGAGCTCCTGGGTGACCCCATGGGCCCTCACCTCCTGTTGTTTCCAGCCCTGGGCGGTCTCATTTCCCCAAGTGTGTGACTTGCTTCTACCTGTTTGAATGCTGCAGGGGTGACAGGCTGTCCCTGTTGTGACTCTATTGTGTGATGTAGGACTCTGTCTCAGCGGACTGGAGCTAGCAATCCCCTCGCTGGTTGGTGAAGTATGTGGCTGTGCAGGACAAGCCTGTGTGGCCTGTGGGAGCTGAGGGTGACCGCCACCTACCAGGCCACCAAAGCCACATCCTCCCTCATCTGCCAATGAATGAGTTTGGAAGTCGGCCCGTCCCCAGTCTGGCTCTCAGTGGAGAACGCAGCCCAGCCAGTGCTCTGATGGCAGCCTCGTGTGACCCTGGGCTTGGGGCGCAGCTAAGCTGTCCCCGGACTCCGGACCCTCAGAAACTGGAAGGTGTAAAGTGTGCACCGTCTCAAGCTACCGCATTTGTGATAATTTATGACCACGACCCAGTGGCTGGCAAGCTGTTCAGATCAGATGGGACCCATAGCTTTCCCGCCCCCCCCCCCCGCCTGCTCCTCCTGCTGCTGTGTCTGTGATCCCTCGGACCGAAACTCCTGGGGTCCCCATGACCCCATTCCACAGCGGCCATCAGTCTGCCTGAACGTGGTGTCAGCCCTGCCCCCAGAATACCTAGAACTGGGCCAGGAACTGCCATGCTTGCCCTGTGCTCAACAGAGCACCACCCATGTCTCCTCACAGAGCTGCCTGTCTCCATCCTCGGCAGCTGAAAGCAGACTCAGGCCATGACCCACCTCTGCTCAGTCCTGCCCATGGCTTTCCCTGAGGGCAGGATGCCTGCGGGACCTGATCCCACCCACCCTCTGCGGTCTGTCCTCAGCTCTGTCCCTCAGGTCTGTCCACAGGGCCTCCTCACGGCTCCTCAAACAATCCTACCCCAGGGCCTTTGCATCTGCTGTGCCTGCTGCCTGCCATGCTTGTCTACATCCTCATGGCAGATGCCTCCGTCCCCCTCCCCATCCCCACGTGATCTGTTTTCTCCCGGATTGTGCTGCCCCCACGGGAGCCGACTGCAGGGTGGTTTCCGCCAAGGTGCTGAGCCTGGACTTCCCCGCGTCCCTTTGGGAGAAGTGCAAGCCAGGGAGAGAACAACTGGCTCGCTCTCTCCATTCTTTAACTCCGTCCTGCCCGAGAGGATAGTCCTCTCACTCCACACTCTGGCCTCACAGCAGCTGCCGGGCTGTCGCTCCTCGGGAGAGGGAAGATCGGCTGGGAAAAATGCCACAGATCTGTGAAGAGCATTTTCCACGTGGCAGGCGCTGTGCTGAACCACGGATTTATTACCCCTTCCGCCGGGACCGCCGGTGCCTTGATGGGAGAAGTTGGGAATTGGCCCCAGGCCACAGGACGTGGCAACTTCAACACGGGTCCCCAGTGACTTGCGGTTCTGCTCTGTGGTCGAGCCTGTTCGCCTCCCTCTGGGCGTGAGCTGGCCCCCACAACTCGCTCCTAGCCAGGGGAGTGTACCCGAGCAAAGGGCTGAGGCTTTAGAGGGCAGCCACGAAAGTCATGTGGCTGCCGCCCGGCTGTCTCAGAGGCCACTAGCCAAGAGGACACTCCCGCAGCGCTGTGCGGAGGCCTGGAAGCGGCCCCTCCCGCCCGGGCAGGCGGGGGTGCTTTACACGAGGCCCCCTGGTCTGGCGTCCCCGCTGCCACACACCGGAGACCACAAGCCGGACCACCCGGCTGAATAACCCGCAGAAACCGTGGTATAATAAATATGTGGATGTTTTTAAGTAAATCCCAGCCCCAACGTGGAGCTCGAACTCATGACTCCGAGATCAGGAGTCACGTTCTACGGCTTGAGCCTGCCGGGCAGCCCCGAGACACGCTTTGGTCGGCTAGCTTCTGGAAGACCGGGCCACGCAGCCTCTGAGCCGCACTGCGCAGGCTGCAGGCCTGGCTGGCGAGGCAGCCCCTCGCCCCATGTCTGCGTGCCCCTCGGCTCCCCATCCTTTCTTCAGGGCCGAGAGCCGCCGCGAATCTTCCAGCGGCCACTTGGCCCAGCCGGTTGGAGCGCGGGTCCAGCCTCTCCGAGGCGAAGGGGGCGCCGGGGTCCGCTGTTCCCGAGAGGGGCTAACTGCCCACTTCAGTGAAACCCCAAAGGGCTCTTCACCTTCGACCCCCCCAGCCCTCGCACCCCACTCGGCTCGCGGAACAGGCGTCCCTTGTCCGCCCCGCAGCCTCTCCTGTTTCTCCCCGGCCGCTCCGGGGGCTCGGGCCTCGCCAGAAAACTCCCCCGCCTGCCGCCCCCACTTCATGGACTAAATCACTCAGCGAGCCGATGGGAAATTTAATAAGCTCGGGCTCTTTTCTCCCCTGCTTGTCTGTGGCCTTTTTGTTAGGTTTTCATGGGAAGAGGTGTCTGTGAGAAAACTACCGGCGTGACATCGTGTCCTCTAGCTAGTGACACGCACATAGGACCTAGGAGTCAGGGACCCCATCGGGCCCCGGGCAGGGGAGCTGATAAACACGGCCGAGCCCCAGGAAAGTGGATGAAGACTCGGAGGTGAAAAAGAGAGACTCCCGACCACTTACGACTTGTGTAATTTTACATTAATGCAGTTCCTCAGATGGCATCCGGGGTCTCAGCCTGGAGCCTGGAACGCGAGGGGAACTGGAACAGGGTCGCCGGGAGCGCGGCGCCCGTGCTGGTTCCGCGGGGACGGAGGGCTGTGACGCTGGGGAAGCTGGGGGGTGTGGGGACCCTCCGTGCCTTCTTTGCAATTAAAATGATTCCAAAATTGTTGTTTTTGATGAACAGAGGTAAAGCAGCAGACACAGCAGAGACTCATACAGGCATCTGCCCCGCATTGACGTTAGAGGCACGTGTGTTAAAATGCGTAACGGGACAGCCGCGTCCCCGTCTCTGCTTCCGCAGACGAGGTGTGCTTATGGCAAGAGAGGAGCCGCCCCGCGCCGGAAGGTCATGCCCGACACTGACCCGGGTGGGGGCAGCCTCTCGTTCGTTCGGTTCTCCCAGGGACCCCGGGGGACGGGGCGGCACGAGCACCCCCCCCCTTACAGATGAAGAAACCGAGGCTTGGAGAGATGTCTCTGTGGGTCTGTCTCCCTCTCTGCCGCGCTCTCCCGCCACCCGCCTCCCTGCACGCTGTTCTTACAGTTCCAGGGGTTTCTACCACAGTATGGGTCCCTGCTGTCCAGGTGAGGCAGGTGAGCCGCAGAGATGGGGCACCGCGGGCTCTACGCTGGGGTGGGGGTCTCAGCTCCCGGGCACCAGCCGCACAGCCGCGTCCTTGTGCACCGGGCCTGTGTCTCCTTCTGGGCCCGCACGGATGAGAGCGAAGCCCGAACGGGGGCCTCGGCCTCCCTGCCCTGTTGTCCTTCCCCAGGATGACCAGGATTCACCTGGCCACCGCCAGAGGGGCACCTGCCTCGGCCAGTCCGCGCTGCCTTTCCCGGGTTCCCCCACCCAGGGCTTCAGCTCGGTCACCGTGTCAAGCTGTCCGTGGACGGCAGCAGTCACGAGAGGAGGACTTTCTCTCTTCAGCTCACTGGACACCGGCTGTGCCAAGAGGAGCCCGAGCCCGAGGCCGCCCCGCACATCGTCCAAAGACCCCCGCTCTGTACTGCTCGCCCTGAACGTCCACAATTCCACACCGAGTGAACCCCACACAACACACACGTGCTCATCAAGCGTGGGGCCCGAGGCCAGAAGGGGCTGCGGGGCTCACGGCTCCAGCCACAGAAGCCGTCGGCTCGGCACCACTGTCCCGACGTTTGGTTTGGTGGGACGAGAGGGCTGCGTGCCGCAGCGTCTTTGGGGGACTCCCGTGGTCTGGTGATCAGGGCCACATGAGTGGTGGTGAGCCCCGTGT
Organism: Mustela nivalis; assembly: GCF_964662115.1. Classification (NCBI taxonomy): domain Eukaryota; kingdom Metazoa; phylum Chordata; class Mammalia; order Carnivora; family Mustelidae; genus Mustela; species Mustela nivalis. Next base: position 79,723 of record NW_028135371.1, read on the forward strand.
TCCAAGTGAGGAGTTCACGCACACATGCTACCGTACCCACAACCTCCCAACGCAATCACACACGCAATCTCGAGAACACACGTGGTCACACACTAGCGACACAGACGCACAGCCTCCCCGCAACCGCGCGCACAACTAGGCACGCCCTCACACACGGGGTCACACGGTGGCAGATGTGCGCTCACACACACCACCGCGGGCCGGGGCCGCAGACGGGCAGCGCAGGCTCGGGGTCCACGAGGCCGCGTCCTCACGGCCGTGTCCCACCGTGCTGGTGCACAAGACACCAGTTTATCTGCCAGGTGCCCAGAGGTTCGCCCTCCGGATCCCAGCAAGTGGACGCTAAAGGGGGCTGGCGGGCCTGTGTTGGATGTGAGCACGCGGTCCCCAAAGCTCCAACCACTGCCAGGGACCACGCCTTCCCCCGTGGGGTCCAGGAGTGTGGAGTTGGCCCCTGAGATGGGCGACCGAGCAGGGCCCTGCCGGGCCATCCTTCGCCGATTCTTGGGCAAAACCCATCCTCCTGGCCGGACTGCAGAGCCCGAGGACAGCAGCCCCCCGGGTGCCAGGCCGGCTTTCCTGCCACAACCGCCCCCCCACCCTGCGCCAGGGATTTTCATGGCACCCCGCAGAGTGAGCCCCAGTACTCTTGTCAGGCGGGCACCCCGGGGCACGCAGATGCTGAGGGGCAGGTAGGGGAAGCAGAGCAGCTCCCCACAGCGGGCCTGGCCACCCTGCCCGGCTCTGGCCCCCGGTTCCTGCCGCGCCCCGCACCGCCGTGGGGAGCTGAAAGGGTGCTCTGGGGAGGGAGCGCGGGCAGGTGTCCGGGACCGTGGCCTCGTCCGCGCACCCCGGCCGGCCGCTCTGCCAGTCCAGCCAGCTGCACAGCGGCTCTGCCTGACCCGGGAGCTCAGCGCCCAGAGGCCGCCCCGGCCCTTTCCGGAGACCCCGACTCACCGCCCGCCCTCTGCCGAAGCCGCCGCCGCCTCTGCCTCTGCTCCAGCAGGCCCTGCCGCAGGGACCAGGGAGTGGGGGCGGGGCCGGGGGCGGCACCGGCAGGGAGGCGGGGTCACTGAGGCCTTGCTCAGGTGTGCAGGGGGAGGGCAGGGCGGTCTGGCAGGTGAGCCTTGGGGCTGGTGAGCTCCCTGGCGGGTGAGCCAGGACAGGGCCCTGCACAACCCTGGGGAGACAGCCTGGGGAAGGGGCTGTGCGTGAATAACTATGATCGTTTAAAAAATAAATTTGCAGAACAGCTTTGGGTTTACAAGGTGAGAAGACGTTACTCTGCATTGTTTTCTGCCTTTACGTTCCGGCCGTACATTGTCCCAACCCGCGAACCAACATCCACACTGTACTCGGACTCCTGGGTCCCCCAACGCACGCACTCTGTGCTCACGGCCCCCCGGCTCGGAGGGTTTCTCAGGCTCCTTGACGCCATGGGCAGTCGGGCGAGGGCCAGCAGGGGAACACGGGATGCCCTTCTGCTGGGGCTGGGTGCATCTCTCCTGGTCAGGCTGGGGCAGGGGCTTGGCCTCGGTTTTCACGCACCTTCCACAGCCATGCGGCAGCCCAGCTGTCCGCCCGCCCCCAGCTTCCTCCCGCAGCGCCGGCCCACAAGAACGCAACCTTCGTTAGGACCATCATCGCTGCTCAAGATGCTCTGGGGTTGTCGGACTGCCCTTGCGCCCGTGGGCTTACCACCGTTGCTGGCAATGCCTTCCGGCCCCGAGTGGAGGCTCACTCTTGTGGGAAGCACTGGAAGCCACGGGGAGCCAAGCGTGGTGCTGGAGAGGGAGCAGTCGCTCCGGGTCCCGGCTGCCTGCAGTGCGGTCCCCTTTCCCACGCACATGCGGGCAGGCCCTGCAGAAGATAGAGGGCCTCCAGCCCCAGAGAGAGGGTGGTGACCAACCAAGGTCCCTGGGCTCCAGCAAGAAGCCAGGACTCCAAAGCCGGTGGGCTCTTCCCACCGCTGCACCCAGCCCTGAGCAGGGACGCTATGGGGAGGGGCTGCCTTCCTCCGGCAGGGCAGCCACCGCTGGGCTTTCTAGGACTCTAGTCTCCTCACCTTCGGGCAACATGGGCCATGCCTTGCCCATGTGGCCAGTGACCCTTGCCCGTCCCAGCAGCCACACTCATCTCTCTCCTAGAGGCCCCGCCTGCCTCCTCCAAGGTACCTTCCCTGATACGTGCCCCCAAGACAGAGGCAGGTGCAGGCCCGTGTCCACCTGGGGCAGAGCGGGTCTGAGCCCCAGCCAGGCGCCCCAGTGGAGTCGGGGCCTGGCTCACAGTCGGCGCTCAGGAAAGGCGGAGGCAAGGAACAGTTAATGGAAACCATTAACCAGAGCTCAGTGAAGAACTCTGGTGTCCTCACAGCCCCGTCCCATCTCCGTAGTGCCCCGGTCACGCAGAGCTGTGTGCCCCCCGCCACGGAGCAGGAACATGGTCTCCCGGGCACCGACTTGTGCCTCCCCACCGGTGAAAACAAGCGTGTAGGGCCCTCCTTGCCTGGGCACCGCTGAGCTCGCTGCCCGCCGTCCGTGCATGGTGAGCAGGGCCTGGGGGTGGTCTTCCCAGAGGCTCGCTAAGAAAGGGCCGCCGCTTCCTGACTAGTTGAACGCTACCCAGGGGAGGCTGCTTCCTGACCTGGGAAACCACGTGAGACACAATGTGTCTGTGTCCAGCAGTGTTCTGGCCCCGGCCCCACCTGTCCGCCATGGGCCGTGAGGCGTGGGCTACAGCAGCAGAGCCGACTGGTTGTGGCAGTGACCCGGTGGCCTGGGAGACCCCAGCCACTGGCCAGCCTGGTCCCCAGGCCCACAACAGGCACTCCCCCTCCACGCATCCTGGATCATCATGGAGAAGCGAGGCGTGACCCGACACGGGGCCGACCGAGCTCCCCCCACGCCCCCCCCCAGCTCTCCAGTGCCGGGAATCAGGGCCCCAGCCCCACACGGCCACCAGCCACAGCACAGCAGAGCTCAACCCTCTGCCTGGGCAAGCGGCGGGCTGCGTGGACGGGTGCCCACACCCCAGGGCAGCCTACCCTGCCGACCCGGGCCACACCTGGGCCCACACCCGCCCGACACGGCACGCCGCCTGCCGCCGCACCGCAGAGAAGCCGAGAGCCGGGCGGCAACTCTCAAAAGCTATGTTTAATCGTAAGATTCAAACAGAAGCGAGGCAAAGACTGCATACAGAAACTTCCGGAACAAACATCCGCCTTCAAATCCCCTGACGTTTGTCAAACACAGAAAACAGAGATTCTGGGTCCTACACAGACGAGTGACACGGCCTAGAGGGACGTGCCAGCTGCGGTGGGGACCGTGTGCGCGGACCCTGCAGCCCGCTCTGGCCTTACCCACTGGGCAGCTCTCAGGGCCAGCAGGGCCAGCCGGTCTCCCTCCCGGGTCACCTGTCCTCTAAAGAGACACGGGGACAGGTGGAAAACGTCTTTTTGTTTTTTTGAATCAATATCCTTTCTCCTCGGAGCAGCAGGGCTGGCAAAGGCTGTGTGTGAGTCTGTCTGGCGCTGGTATTTTTTGGAATGGTTCACGGTTGACCCCACACCTGCCATCTGCGGCAGAGCAGCGGACGGACAGGGGACAGAGCTGGGACCGCGTGGCTGGGGGTCTGTGCCTTCACGTCACGTCAGTGCAAACAGCTTTCGGGCTTGAGTCTGGAGGCTGTATGGACGGCGCGTGCCATGGCATGGGGGCCGCCGCCCCGCGGCCAGTCCTACGGCGGCATTTCTGTCGTGACGTTCGGAGAACCCTGTCAGTGAGGTAGAAGACAAAATGCCAATTCCAGAATATTCTCCACATTCCAGAAGCTCCCGGATGGTTTAAATAGAAAGTGCGCTCGCCTGGCCGGTGGTGTTCCTAGAGGCCGGGCTGGGGGGTGGGGTGGAGGGCGTGCAGGTGCTGTGCGGAGGCTGGGGGGCCCGAGTCCAGCTAAGCCGCAGGGACGGAGCCGAGCGGACACACGCAGCCCCGTGGATGGCGCGCCTGGGGCCCGGTGCCCCGACGAGACTCAGACCCAAGAGGCGACGCCACTCGAGTTCAACACGTCGTGGCCGTTTATTCATAGGCGGAGAAGCTGGAGCGCAGGCGCCCGGGCTGATGGAGGCAGGGCAGGGCCCACCGGGCGCCCCTGCCGACCCCGAGGTGTCCGACCGGCGCCGGCACGACGGGGCTCTGCGGGCCAGAACCTGAGGAGCGGCAGCGCGGAAGCACCAGATGTGGGCGGACCGGCAGCCGCGGCCGAGCGCTTCCTGCTCTTGCCGAGGAAACCCGGGCGGACAGGCAAGAGCGCGGAGCTGGGAGCCACTCCTGTCACGGCGACGGCGACGGCGACGTGACCTCGTGGGCCGGAGCGGGGGAGGGGCTCGCGGCGGCCACGGGAGCGGGGAGCAGGGCTGAAGAGGGTCCGGGGCACAGCTGGGCTCGGCTCGAGGAGGAGGAAGAGCGGGGGCATCGGCCAGACCGGAGCACCAATTTGGGGTGGGGGGGCCGGGCAGGTCCAGTCTCGGGGTCTCTCGGCGCGGCAGGTAGCGACGAGGCCTGAGAGTCTGTGCCACCTCCTAGGCTGAGGCGCCCACCAGGCTTGCGGGCTTGGGGGTGCAGCCCGCGGGGCTCACGGGCTCCTGTGGGTGCGCCCCGGCCCCGGTCTCCTCAGGTGTGGACACCTCTGGGGGCTGCTCTGGGGACACGGGGCACTTGGCCAGTCCTTCGCCTGGAGGCGGCTGCGAGAGGCTGGTGTCGGAGTCCTTCCCAGGCTGCGGGCTGGTGGCGGAAGATGGCGCCCAGGGAGATGGAGGTAAGTCCTTCTGCAAGAGAAGAGGCCGCGTCAGGCCTGGGTGCGGCTGGAAGAGCCCGGGGCAGCAGGGGCGGGGCGGGCAGGCTGGCTGGGGTCCCTGGAGGGTCTGGCTCCAGGCTCAGGAGCCACCTTCCCTCCAGACCACGCAGGACCAACAGCACCGGGACCCCAGGACGGCCACCCAACAGAAACCTTGACTCTGACATCTCTGGCTTGTTCCCCACCACCTGAACCTTCCAGAACTAAGCACTCACTGGGCCTGAGACCCCTCGAGGATGGTGGGCAGTGAAGCCAGCGTGCTTCTCCGAGGGTCCAGGGAAGGGCTAAAGGCCCCAGCATCGGGCTACAGCGTCTGGGTAATTAGTCGGGGTGCCCGGCAGCCCCCCTCCCTCCGCCATGTCTAGGCCAGGACAAGACAAGTGTTCTGACTTGCAGGACACGTGACACAGTAACTTGGGGCCGCAGACCGCGCTCGGGAGACAGAGAGCCCTTCAGAGCTCCGGTCACGGAGGGGCCAGGCCCCGTTATTCACTGACAGGGCAGCAGGAGGAGGTCAGCTCCGTCCCCGGGATACAGGCACATGAAACCTCATGCTCTCACATCGAAGGTGCTCCAGTAAGAGGGGCCTCCCGCCCTGAAACCAGCAGCAGCAAGACAAGCGCCATGGGCCCGCCGTGGGAGGCCGGGGCAGGGCCAGTGCCCACTCTGGAGAGGAGTCCCGGGCCCCCCAGAGCTCGGCGCTGCGTTCCTGATGGTGGAAATGCCTGGAAACCAATGTCCGATCCAATGGCGTGTCACCACCCCTGGGACTGGCACTTTAGAGCAAGGGCCGTGTCCACAAGCCGCACCCGGAGGGACAGAGCCACACAGACGGACGGCAAAGCAAGGGCCTCTGGGAACAGGAAGCGCTGACCAGGGACACAGGCTGTGGGGCTCGGTCGTCCAACTGGGAGGTTTTACGCAACTGGAAGTCTGGTTGGGGCTTATTGGGCTCTTACTGCTCGCAGACACTCAGAGCAAACTGGTATTCACCGCAAAGCCACTGCCCGTCCAGAACGTGCCCAGCTCCCCGCGCCAGAGTGCCAAGGCGCAGCTTGTCACCAGCGTGCAGGGCACCAGGTAGAGGAGGGCGGGCTGGCCGCGCTGCATCAGGGCCAGGGCCATGAACGTCACCAGGAGCCCGATGCCGTAGGCTGTGGGGAGAGACGGGCGACGCGTTACCCGGCGGGCGGCCCCACAGCCCAGCCCCTGCCTGTCGCGGGCACGTGGAGCAGGACAGACAGACAGATGGACAGACGGGAGCGCACGGGGCGGACAGGAGATGGGCGGGAGCGACACCGCGGTGGCGGCGAGGCCCAGCTCTGGGCTGAGAGGCCGCCAGACAAAGGCTCGTGACGGCACCGGAAGGTCCCGTTCCTGCGCCTCAGTCAGAGGGAAGCCTGGACACGAGCAACGCAGGCGCGCGGTCAGAAGCCCCAGGGGCCAGGCGGCCGCGATGGCACAGCCGGAGACAGGCGGGGAGGCGGCACGGGTCGCGGGGCCGGCTTTCCCACTGCACGGGGCACAGCGGCTCCTCGTCCTGACCGCGACCTGGGGGGCTTCAGGAAGGAGTGACGAGGAAACAACCCTTTACGGCCCGGTCTTGGGCCCCTCGTCCTGCCCGTGGCTCTGGCCTGACCCTCGCCTGGCGCCCCGGGGCTCTGCTCATCACTTCCCCCGCATCCTAAAGCAGTGGCCCAACAGCAGCCAACCTCAGGGGAACAGCGGCGTCTGCTGCCCATCGCGGGGCGCAGGTCCAGCGACAAGGAGCCACGACGTCCCCGACAGCCAGCGAGCGGTCTGACAACCACCGCCGGGATGCAGGCCTGGGGGCAGGTTCAGGGACAGCGAGCAGACGAGCGGCTGCGCCCGCGGCTACGCCCGCGGCTACATGAGCTGGGCCAGGAAGGGGCAGATGGGGACAACCCCGACGTGCGCCCGCAAGGTCAGCCTGGGTCGTGCCGGGGCCTCCCCCGCGGGGCTGTGCTCCGTCCCGTGCACGTGGCCTCTGCACACGAGGAGGGGCCGCAGCGCCTCCCACCTGGCGGGGGGTGGGGACGCACGCGCACTGACGAGTGCTACCGGCGAGGCCTCCGGAGGGAGGACCAGAGGCCGGCAAGCCGGCTGGTCTGGAAAATGTTAGGAGCCACCGGGGCTCCCCAGAAAAGGTCGCCTCCGCGTCAATGGCTTTGGTAACCGAAGAAACAAGCAGGGCACGAGCACAAGAGGGTACAACAAAGGGAGCGCGGCCTCGAGAGTCGCGGGCACGTGAGAGGCCAGGCGCGAGGGCACTTACCCACGGTGCAGGCCACGAAGTAGACCCGGGACGACTGCACCTGGATGTCGAACCTGTGGCAGTACGCCACGAGCAGCCCTGCGGGGACAAGGCGCGTGGGCCGGGCCGCGCCACCCCCGCCACGAGTACAGCCACAAGCCGCATCCGTGCCACGTCCACCTGCCACGTGCAGCACGGGAGCCCGAGGGGCCGCCCGCCCCCGCCCGCTCCTCGCCGTCCACACCCGCCCCCGCCCGCCCATGGCCCGACACTCCCGAGGACGCCCACCACGGCGTGGCGCGCCCCAGTACCTGGCACCAGGATGTCCCGAAGCCCAGCAGGGAGAAGGGCCGGTCACACAGGGCCAGCGGCGAGGCGTTCAGTCTGGGCACCTTCAGGACCATGGGGAGCTGGGGGGCAAGGAGGCGGCCGTCTCCAGGACCCGCCCAGGCCCGCCTCTCCCCTCTGGGCAGCGCCGCGGGCCCGCTACGCACCTTCTCGTGGGTGGCCGAGTCCGAGGGCCCGGTGGCCACCTCCACCATGATGCTATTCCCGCTCTAACAAAGAGGGGCTCGCGTCAGAGGGGGAAGCGCGGGGGGGGGGGGGGCGCGGCAGCAGGGCTCGGGCGGGGACGCCCACCTTGGTCAGGAAGGGCGTGACGAACACGAAGAAGACGTCGTAGACAAACAGCACCAGCAGCAGCAGCGTGCAGGCCTGCGGGCGACGTCCTGATGTGCGCGCGGCGTGGCGGCGGCGCACGGACCCCCGGGACGCGCCCCCCCCCACCGCGAGGCTCAGAAGCGCCCCCGGGACAAAGCCACGAGAGGACCGTCTGAGCAAACCCAGGCCTGTCCCCGGCACCACGAGGTCAGGCGGACAAGGCTTCTGAGGGACGGAAAAGCCGGGAGGCGTGAGGCTCAAGGGGCTGGCCGTGTGGTCGGTCACCGAGGCGTGGGGTGCCGAGCCTTCCTCACAGCGTGCCCCGTGCAGGCCGCCGACCTCGCTTGCTTGCCGTATGTGCGCCTCCGCCCGGAGCAAGCTCCCCCCGGCACAGCGGCCACCCCTGGGGGAGCCCCGGCCTGCAGCCCTGCCCGGGGCAGGGTTCCAGGGGTCCTCCTGGCTCTGTGGTCACCGCCACGGCTGTCACACCGGGACGCGGGGGCTGCGGCGGGTCCCGGAGTCCTGTCACTGGGGCGGCGGCAGGAGGGCCGAGGCCCGAAGACCACGCTGCCCACGGAGGGCCAGGGACGCCCGAGCACAGGCGGGTGAGGGCAGGCCTGGGGCCGCTCGAGGTCCGCGGTGGGCACGGAGGCTCTCAGGACCCCGCCGTCCCGCCGCCCCCACCCAGAGGCCCCACGTCCTCGGGCTCTCACCTTAAAAGTGGGGAGGCGGATGGTCTTCAACATGTAGAGGCAGAAGGCGACGCCCAGCGCGTCCTGGAGGATCCAGGCCCACCTGGAAGGCAGAGCCGCGTCACCGCTGCGGCAAGGGCTGGGCCAGAGGCGTCACCCGCCCGTCACTCCCTCCTCAGCTGCTGAGGCGGCGAGTTTCCCGAGCTGTCCCTGCTCAGCCGGCCCGTCACGCTGCGACAACTCGACCGCCGGCCCCGGGGGGACGGGCAGGGCCAGGGGCTGTGCTGGGCTTGGGTGGGGAGCGGCCCTCTGACACCACACACGCCCTGGGATGTGTCCTCCTCTGGGGACAGCATCCACACTCACATCAGGGGCGGGCACAGGGATAGTGCAGCAACTTGAATCTCTCTTCAAAAGTACTTTTCCTACAACTTAGAAAAGTCGAACTCGTGCTCAGCCACGTTCCACACCAGCCTCTCGGCCTGGGAAACGGGGGCTCGGGGACTGGGAGGCGGAGGGGACACAGAGCTGCGTGTGTGGCCCCACCACCGACAGGGAGCTGCCACCGCCGGCTCGCCCCCACTGCCCCGTCTGTGCCAAGGTCGTCCTGGAGCCGGATGGAAGCCTCTCCCGGCTAGGGCGACCAGGGCAGCGGCGAAGAATAAAGAGAAGGTTCGCCAGTGGCCAGTGGGTGCCCAGACGCGGTGGCAACGGGGCCTGTTCTGACTTTCTAGAACGAAGCAAGTCTGGCTTCGATCTAACTGTGAGAGCTCGTGTTCTCTTTGTGTACAAAGGACTCAAAATATTTTCACGTTTTCCTTCTGCCAATTACATCTGTCACGGCTCCAAGTGGCAGCGCCGCCAAGAGCGGTTCACCGCCTCTCGGAGCTCAGAGCAGCGCCAGACGGTGTCGGAGGCAGCGGGGAGGGGGGCCCACAGGCTCCAGGCCTCCCTACACCCGCCGGTGCCCTGGAGAACACGCGCTCTGGGCGCCCAGGGCCAGGAGGGCTGGCGGCATCTCGGACCCAGATCTCAATTGCTGCCGTGCCCGCGGCAGCAAGACAGACGCAGTGACACCGGATGCGGCCGCCACGCTGGCTGCCACACGGCCCTCGCTCGTGGCTCGGGGAGGTGAGGCCCAGGGGCGTCTGAGGACAGGCGGCAGACGGGGTGGCACTCACTGGTCCTCGTTCCGGAAGACTCCCCACACCACGCTGACGGCCAGGCAGAGCAGTGCCAGGAGCAGCAGGCTGACCGGAGGACGCTTGTGGAAGTAGGGCAGGCTGTTGTCGGGGACCCTGGGGGCGGGCAGGCCGTCAAGGGCAGCTGGGTCCGCGTCCCCGGCCAGTGCCCGGGGGCTCCGCGCACCCCGCCTCACCACCTCGCCCAACGCCCGGGGGCTCCGCGCACCCCCGCCTCACCCCCTCGGCCAGCGCCCGGGGGCTCCGCACACCCCGCCTCACCCCCTCGGCCAGCGCCCGGGGGCTCCGCGCACCCCCGCCTCACACCCTCGCCCAGCGGCCGGGGGCTCCGCGCATCCCCGCCTCACGCCTTGCCCAGCACCCGGGGGCTCCGTGCACCCCCACCTCACCCCCTCGGCCACTGCATGTTCCCTACGAACATCCTTCTTCACGCCTTACAGCAGCTCCAGGAGGGAGGTCCCCAAGGGTAGAGCAGGACGCAGCAGGGTAGGGGACAGACCTCGGCCCGCGCCCTGCCCCCCAGGAGCCCACGGCCCCACTGCTGCAGGCCCCTGGCCTCTGACCTTGGGACAGCAGCCCGGAAAGGCCTCACCCCACAAGCTGAGCTTTCTGAGCACCTTTTGGCAATGGCCGCCGGGCCCATCAGAACCAGACCAGACCCCCTTCCAGGTCTGGAACAGCAGCGCTTGTGCCCCTACAGTCCAACATGCATCCACGCTGTCCCCACGGGGTCTGAGCTGCAACGGGGTGGCAGGGAGGGGGAGGCCGGAGAACTCCCCCCTTCCATTCTGCCCTGCTCTGAGGCCAGGAGCCCCAGCCAGCACGGGGTGGGCGCGGGAGGCCTGCCCACGGCCGCGGGGGAAGGAGGGGGTCCTCCGCATGGTCCAAGTAGGGCTTGGAGCTTCAGGGGCCAGGAGGCGGGCCAACGGGGCTAGGCCCAGGCACCGGGGCGGGGGCGCAGGGCCCTGCGGGGGGTGCCCCCCGGGCTTACCTGCACCTGCCGAAGGGCAGCCTCTGGACCAGCGGTGACAGACAGCTGTAGAGACCGGTGGACGAGGACAGGCAGAAGATGCCGATGATCACGTAGACTGTGGGCGGGGCCGCCAGTGAGGGGCGGGGCCGCCGGGGGGGGCCGGGCACACCCACCCCACACCCACCCCACACCCACCCCACACCCACCGCTGGAAGGGCCCGGCGGGGTCCTGAATTCACAGGGTGAATGGGAGGCACAGCTCCTGCCCCAAGGCCCCTTCCTTCGGGCGCCATCCACCCCACAACCAAGCAGCGGGGCTCCTCCCGGTGGGCTGGGGGCCTGGGCCTCGGTCTCGGGCAGCAGGGGCGGGGGCGCACCGAGCTGGTCGTAGAAGTGATACAGCAGCACCAGCATGGAGCAGCACATGACCACGAAGACACAGATCATCACAGGGGTCACGTCCACCGCCTCGTCCTCCTGCTTCTCAGGCCCGTCGTCCCGCTTGTGTTTCATGTACCTTCTGGGGGAGGCACAGACGCGTCCAGGGGACGCCCCCCGGCTGGCACAGCACCCAGATGCCGAGGGGCTCCCTCTCCACGCCCACTGTGTGTCCCTGCCGTGCCCTCCACGGGGGCGCCACACGGGCGCCAGGAACCTCGGGAGCCACGCTGTGACAGCCACTTTGATGGCGAGTGACGGGATCCCCTCCTACGGCGCTGGGACCACCCACAGACCCGCCCAGCGCGCCCCGCCACTGGCCTCCCCGGGCACTCACTTCTTCACGTCCCGGCTCCCAGCCCAGTAGCCCCCGAGGGCCACGGTGCCCACAGCCATGACGAAGATGATGACCATGTTGTAGTCCAGCATGGGCTCATTGGGGGCGTACAGCGCTGCCCTCACCGCTCGGCCGAAGCTCTGCCTCGGAGAACGCACCGGAGCTCAAGGCTGCAGCCGCTGTCCCTGTCCCCTCACCCGCCCCAGGGGGCCTGTCCCGGAGGGCCCCGAGCCCCATGCCTTCACCCGCCACTCCTACCCCAAGAAAATCAGCTTCCTACAAGGTCAGGGGAAGGGACCCGTGCGCGTGTGGGGACACGAGCCCTGAACGGGGACGCGCATGTGCACAGGAGGGGCACGTTGCGTGGGGAGCGTCTAGCAGGCTTGGGGGGGACGTGCAGATGCTTCCACAAAGACAGAATGTTCCTGTTCTTGTGCCTGGAAGCTCGCCGGTTCCTGAAGGCACCCCGCAAACTGCGGGAGAACATGGGCCCCTGGTCAGACGGGGCCGGGCGGGGGCAGGGCGGCCTGGGGACCCGGGCACTCTGACCTCGGGGCGGTTCTCCACTCCTGCCCTCTCCGGGGGAGCTGGTGATGTGTGCGGCGCGAACCACCCACCCAGCAGGCACGCACGCGCCCGGCCAGCGCGGACGGAAGGAGACAGGAGGCCCCACCTTGAAGATGTCCAGCATGTCTTTGTGGCTGAGCAGGGCCACGGGAATGCCGATCTCGTCATACTGCGTCTTGTTGCCTCCTGGGGGAACCTGGGGGCCAAGGCGGGGAATGCGGCAGGGACAGGCCAGCTTACCAAGGCCCACCCGGGACGAGGCGCTGCCCCCAACCGTGGGGTGCGCCGAGCCCGCCCTCTTGGAGGGTGCAGGGGCGGACTGTGTGTGTCTGTCCCTCCCTGCAGGGGGAGAAGAAGCTCGGGCTTCACTTTCGGGGCCTCAAGGTCAAGTCGCTTAGGGGCCGCCCTGCCCTGGGATGCCACCCGGAGGGCGCCCCCACGCTCTGCCCTGAGGCCTTGTAGGACAGCCCTACAGGACCCCAGGGCACGGCCACGCCCCTCCGAGACGTCCCATCGGGCACGGCCCGGGGCCCTACCAGCGCCTCCTTGCTGACGATGAGCAGCCCGCGCGCCCCGCCGCCCTGCGCCAGCCGCACTTTCTCGTAGAAGGTGCAGTTGCCGCGCGCCACCAGCGGGATCTGATTGCTGAAGCCCCTGGCGGGGACGTCGGGCGGGGAGCAGAGCACGGAGGCCGTCCAGTCCCGCAGCTGCAGGAGAGACTGGGGAGCAGGGCGCGTTTACACCGGCCGCCCCAGGAATGGGGGGGGGCAGGCGCACACACGTTCACACGGACCTGTGTGTTCACACACACATGCCCACACGCACCCACACGCACAAGCGCACACGCACACACACCCAAGCGCGAAGCACACGGAGGAACAGGTGAGTGCTCAGAGGACACTGTGGCAAACCCTCCGTGCCTGCCTGGCAGGCGGGAGCAGCGGCCTCGGGCTGAGAATCACGTACCCACAGCAGGGCTGCCGGTCCTGCCCTCACTGCTCTAGGGACCCCTCTGCCAGCCGGCCCCCCGCCAGCGCGTGGGGACGTGGCCAGTGCCCCTAGTGGGAGCACCTGGACATCTTTTGTTTCTGACCAAGGGCACTGAGGCCCAGAAAGGTTATGGGGCTGCTCCGGGGCCACCTGGGACCCCAGCAGCCCCGGGAGTGTGCCCAGACCCCCCGCAGGGGTTTCACAGCTGAGGCCCTTCCTCTGTCCTCCTACAGGACAGACCCGACCCCAAGTCCGGAGGGGGCGTCCCACAGCACCTCCGGGCCTGCCAGGCCCACCAGGAAAGACCCCAGTGGGAAGACTGTCCTGAGGAAGGGCCTCAGTGGGCACTCACCGCTTTGCCAAGGTCATGTGGCAGGTGGGCCCACTGTGGGTTGTAGAGTATGCAGTAGTCTTTGCCTTTGGGACCCCCTGTCTCGGAGACCACGTGCACCATGCCGTACTCACAGGCCACCTGGAGCAACAAGGCAGGGGTCAGAGCGCTTAGCAGACGCGGCAGGCTCCGAGCCAAACAAGGAAAGCCCCGCGCCCAGGGCTCGGGCTGGTTTCCTCCCTCCTACAGGACAGACGGGACACCGGGCGTCTGATGCTGGAGAAAACCAGGCAGGGCAGCAAGGGTGGGGACGGGTGTCCCCAGGGAGACGCGGGTGCTGACTGTGGCCCTGTCAGGTCCTCTCCCTGGGGCTCCTGCGGAAGGGACAGCACCACCCCACCGGGCCTCGCGCAGGACCGTGGGACAGGAAGAAGACACGAGGGGGACACAGCGGGGGGACACAGACCCATCCCCAGGCCCTGGGTGGCGGCTCGAGGCCGGGAGACAGGGCAAGGCCGGGAGGAGCTTCCAGCACACCCGGCGGCGGCGGCGGGGCACCCCTCACCCGCAGGCTCCTGGAAGAACTACCTGCTGGCCACAGACTGGGAAGGCCAGCCGGCTCCGGACCCTCGTCCCACACCTTACTTTCCGGGGGGACCTCGCAGCCTCGGTCACATGACTGGCCCCTGCCAGGAACAGGCCAGCGGAAGCCCGGTCGGGCCTGGCCGCCCCGCTCGGAGGCACGGCAGGAAGCAGGCGGTCTGCAGGCCGGCCGCCCTGGGGCTGGGAGCCGGGGGACTCTGCGGCCCAGGAGCGTCATGCGGACGCCACGGGGCACGGCCGGCTCTCCGCGCAGGCCCGGAGCCAGCGGAGCCGGTCTCCCCACCCTGCCCCAGCTTCCCAGAAGGAGGAGGAGCAGCCGCTAGCGCCACGGTCCTCCTTCCAAGCCCACGGGACAGCTGGCTGCTCGGGGAGGGCCGCGCCAGAGGGTCCTGACGACCCAACAAGCGAGGCGTGGGGCACACCCGGAGTCCTCGGACACCGGACGCCCCTCAAGGACAGCCGCGAGGCGGGGGGGCCTGGGCCAGAGGGGCTGACTCTCTTTTTTTCGGTCGAACACCAGCTTACTCTCCACGAAAACCTGCCATTTCATACAAAGGTGTCCCCACGTGCCGCCCACCCACATCTCCTGCCTGGACACCGCAGCCCTCCCCGGACTGCGGCCGGCTGGCTGGCAGGCCTTTCCCACCTCCTCCCTGGGCTCTGGCCGGGACACAGAGCCCCCCGCAAGCACAGGCTCCATCTCTTGGGAGCACTTCGTCAGCAGAGACTCCCACAGCACTCGGGGCCCAGGTCTCGGCGGCTCTGCCCCAGGCGGGCTCACCCCGAGTGCGAGCAGGTCCCAGGGGCGTGCTGAGGGAGGAGGGGTCTTAGGAGAGAAGCCGGTGCTAGAAGCCGAGGGGGTCAGTCCGGCCACTGCACCTCGGGGGGCCCCGCCCGCCTGGCCCAGAAGCCTGCTCTGGGCACCTTGGGCTCGCAGGGCCCACACTTCTGGAGCTTGTGCTCCCTGTAGGCTGCGATCACCCAAGACTGAGATGGAAAAGTCCCTCCTTGGACCCCCAAGAATGTGCCAAGGAGCCAAACACCTAGAGCCTCTCATCTGGACGCGGACACTTGATAGGGTCGGGCCAACACCGCCAGCCACACGCCCCGCCGTCGGGGCAGAGCGCGCAGTGGACTGGGCCGCAGTCCCACGGGATCACGGCTCCCGACACCAAGCCTGGGCCACTGACGGGATTCCGTGCAGCCAGACCCACGGTGGAAGCCCAGCGAGGCCCCGGCCACTCCAGGGGCTTCTCACCCTGGCCCTGGCTACGCTGAGCTGATGGCAGCGTGGAGACCCCGCAGCCGGCAGGGTCCGCTCCAGGGACCCCGACTACCGGCTCTTCCAGCCGGCACCGCTGACCTGACCCCGCTGCCTGCTGCCTCGTGCACTGCCGGGGGTGTGCGGAGAGGCCGTGCTGGTGGGGCGCTGAGCTCCCCGAACCCAGGCTCGTGAGGGGAGGAGCTGGGGGCTGCCTGAGGCCAACCAGGGGTCTCAGAGCACCTGCAGGCCGCACCCTTCCCTCCTCTGCCCTGGCAACCTCCGCACACCTCTCATGGCCCCTCATTCCCTCCACTGGACACAGAGCCAGAAGCCTCCCCTCCACTCTGCCCACCAGACCACACCCGCCAAGGGCACCTGTCCGCCCGGCTGTAAGTGCTCTACCTGTCCGTACTCGGCTTCCAGAGGGTCACCCCAGGCTCAGAACTGCGGGCTCAGAACAGAGGACCCCGGCGCCCCTCCTTCTGCACTTCTAAGTGGGGTCGTATTGGAGCACACCTGCCCCATTCCCGCACGCAAGGCCTCTGGCTGCTCTCCGTGACCCCCGCAGAGCTGCGAGGTTGCGCCCGAGACCACGTGGCCCACGAAGCCAGAAACAGTCACTGTCCGGCCCTTTCCAGGACACGTCTGTTGACCCCCGTTCTGTGGGATCCAGACTGGGGGGAAAAGTGTTGTTTGTGTAAAACGGGGACGCGCAGAAGCCGCTTCTCTTTACAAAGGTCACCTGCACGCAGAGGCGCACCTCACGGACCTCACCCCCCACAGCCCACACGGCTGGCTGCCCGTTAGGAAGTGACCCCGTGTGCACGTCAGATGCCAGCGTGCGGAGTGAGCGGACCCAGACGTTCTCCAGAAGGACCCACCCCGATCCGGAGAGCCGGAGATCGCTGGGACTACCAGACAGACCACCTTCTGACATCACAGTCTCTAAGCGGGCTCGGGAGCCTCTAGGGAAACCACGCTCCGGGAGACCACGAAGGCACCCGCAGGCGTCTGAGAAAAGCTCGAGTCCAGGCCGGAAGCAGTCGTGCTTCTAAGACTCGGTCAGTTCCAGGACAGGGTGGGGGCGTAAGAGCCCAGGAAGCGTGGGAAGAGACGCTGAGGCAGAGGAGGAGCGGGGACAGGTGCGGGGGGGGGGGTGCGGGTGGCAGAGGGGACAGGCTGAGGAGGGCCGAGGGGACAGGATGGAGAAGGGAGGGAAGGGGCGGGGAGAGCCCGGCCTGACTTCACATCTGCCGAGTACCAGACCCCACGACCATCCTTATGTGCGCAGCTCGTCGCCACTGGGGGACACACGTCTATTTGGGGACTCCCTCGCCCAGGGACACAAAGTGGTGGCAGATGAATTCGGGGCTGCCCCCAAGCAGCGTCCCAGCCGGTGGAAAGCTGGCCTCATCCTCAGGCGCCAGGACCCAAACTTGCACAAAGAACCACACCCACCCACCACAGTGCCATCGGTCCTGTCCCGGGGCAGACAGACGGACAGACCCGGGCTCTGCCCGGAACAACCAGCACAAGTGCTCATCACACGCGGCGACACCGTCCTCTGCTGGCACACAGGACAAAGTCCAAAACACTCAGCCTGCCCAGGAGCGCCAGGAGCCTTCGCCACCTGCCGGGCACCTGCCCTTTACCGTCGGCCTGGGAGCCACTCCTGCTGCCCCTCCCCCACGCCCTTCAGCTGCCGGGGCAACCCCAGCTCCCCTCAAGGGCACCCGAGGGCCTCCTCTGGGGTGTCACCTTTCTCGGGGTGTTACCAACCTCGGTGGACTCCTCACCTGCTCGAAATGAGTCGTCAGCTCTCACACCTTCACCCCTGTTCCAGCCGCTCAGCCCCGCGGCCCCTCCCTCTGCCTTCGAGACCTGGCAAACTCCTGTTCATCCTTCAGAACACCCCCCCGGGGTCCCCGCTTCCACAAAGCCTCCCCAAGCAAACCGGGTCACTCCCTCCGTGGACACACTGCCCTGTGTCCACTTCTCCTCCGGCTCCCATTCAAAATGTCCCTGCCCCCGACGGACTTAGACTGCTGAGGGACGTGAGGGCGTTGGGGCAGGGCCGGGGGCTCAGCCCAGAGCTGGGGAGGGGGCAGCCCAGAGAGCTCCTCGGGGGTGGGGAGAGGGAAGAACAACTCAGCTGAGACCAGAAGCACGACCAGGGCCATTCCAGGGACACGGGGAAGACCAGAGAGCAGAGTGCCCTCCGCGAACTAGGAAAGGACGGGAAGTTGCCCAGGCAGCCAAGGCACACACGCTGGCCGCCTCGGAAGGCGCTCTTTGGGACGCAGGACCGGACACACTTTCAAAGACCTCGCTCCTGCTGGGTCTAGTCTGGGAGGGGACTGGGGATGCGGGAGAGCACCGGCCACCTGAGGCCGCCGTGGAGGGGCAGTGGGCTGGGGTGCACCGGTCAAGGGGAATGGCTGCGTTCCCAGGGCAGTTAGGGACACCGCGCCCTGAGCTGCATGACCCAGGGGAGAGCGGGTGAGGACTTGGGCTCCCGATGAAGTCCATCAGCCGGCGGGCCGCAAGACCCGCCCAGCCCGAGACCCTTAACGTTAAGTGCCCGGGAAGGAGCACATACAGCACCCCGCGGGCACCACCGGGCGCGTCCTCACTGCACTCTCCTCCTCCGGCCGCAGGTGAGCAGCTGACGCCCAAAGCGGGTACCTCCCTCGCCCAAGGTCAGCGGACAGAGTCCGGGGCGGCGACGCGACCCCACTTCCAGGGAGGGTCTCCTGGCCGCTCCGCGACACGGCCAGGCACCGCGCCCCGTGCTTACCGCAACCACACCGCGCGACAGGGGAAACTGAGGCTCGGAGACCGGCAGCCGCCCGGCCAAGGCCACGCAGCCAGGCAGGGGCGTCCCCGGCGGCGGCTGGACACCTCGAAACGGAGCGGGGCCTGGCGAGGTAGGGGGACTCCCCAACTCCAGACCCAGACGCGCTGAGCGACGCTACAGCGGGGGAGGGCTCCGAGGCGGAGGCGAGACAGCGGCCGGGGACAGGCCCGCAAGGTCACGGCCCGGCTCCCGGCCCGCGGGCCGCTCGCGAGGGGGGCGCGCGAACGCGAGGCCGACCCCCAGGCCGGGTCGGGCGGGGCCCGCGCGCGGTCCGGGGCCCGGGGCCCGGGCGTCACAGCCGGCGGGGCCGGCGCGGCCGGCGGGGCCGGCGCAGTCTCACCTGGGCCACGAGGAGGAGGAAGGCCACCGCGAGCCGCGCCAGCGCCGCCGCCGCCGCCGCCGCCATGTCGGCCGGTTCCAGCCGCAGGCGTCGCCAGATGTTTCCCAGCAACGCCCCGGCGCGCCCGGCGCGCTTGCGCCGTCTGTGCTCCGCGCCTGCGCGCGGGGGCAGGGTCAAAGGGCGCGCGGCGGCGCCTGCGCAGAGGGGCGCCGTGCGGCAAGATGGCGGTGAGCGCGCGGCGGGGCCGGCGGGGCCGGCGGGGCGGGACCCGGCCGCGCGCCACGGCTCACGCGCTCTGCTTTCCCCGCAGGACAAAGAGAAGAAGAAGAAAGAGAGCATCTTGGACTTGTCTAAGTACATCGACAAGACGATTCGGGTGAAGTTCCAGGGCGGCCGCGAAGGTGAGGCCCCGCCGCCCGCACCCCGTGAGCCGCCTGGGGCGCGCGCCGGCGGAGGGGGCGGAGGAGGGCGGAGGGGGGCGGCCCCGCCTCGAGCGCGGGCCCCGAGAAGTCGGCGGGCCTCCGAACCCCGCCGGCGTCGGCGCTGCGCCTCGCGTCCCGCGCGCGGGGAAGCCGAGGCCCGGGCGGCGGCCGGACAGCGCGAGCCGCGGACGTGCCGCCGGGACGGGCATCCCCGGCCTGCGCGCCGCGCGCCCGCCTCTCGCTGAGTCCCTCCCGGGAGCTGCCCCAGCCGGGCCGTGATGCCCCTGCACCCCGCGCTGCCCGGGCTCCGCGCTCCGGTTCTCGCTGGCGGGGCCTGCCCGGGGCGCTCGGGCACGTTGAGCGGCAAGCCCGGGTGCCGCTGGGGCCGTGTGACAGCCCAGCCGGGCATCTCCCCGCGGAGACCACCTGCCCCTGCCGTCCGCCTGCAGCGCGGGCCCCGCTCGGGCGCCGTCCGCCGCCGCGGTCCCGGGGAGAGGGCAGCCTCGCGGCTCCCAGGAGCCCTGCGCTACCACGGGGCTGCCAAGGGCGTGCGGCGCAGTGGGCCGCCAGCTCGGGCTGTTGCCGGTGGAGATGGAAACCTGTGAGCTTCGTAGCTCTTGCCGGCTTCCTGCCGCAGCACGCGGTGTGGACCCGAGGGAGCCCCGCCGCGGGCGGAAGGGGAGGTCCCGGGCGCAGGAGGCTGCGGGAACGGACGGAGCGGCCCTGCTCGCCCTCCTTCAGGGCTGGTGGGATCGCTCAGGACGACCAGCTCCCCGGAGCCGCCCGGGAGTCCCAGAGTGACTGGGGGAGGCTGCAGTGAGGTTAGGGCGTGGGCTGGGCGCAGGTCGCTCCTTTTGGGGGTCTCTCATCTCTTTTTTAACCCCGGGGTAACGCCAGAGTCATTTTCTGCTCTCAGCGCGAGGTTCTTGCTGTGGGAAGCATCCCGGACCACTCGGGGCCACGCCCCTTTGGTGTAAGCGCCGGGTACCAGCTGTCCAGGTTCCCCGACACACTGCCCTGCGCATCTTCCCCTGAAACGCAGTGCGGCGAGGGCAGGAAGGCGGCCCGGTGCCGCGGGTGCATGTGGGCAGCGCGGCCTCTGGGGTCGGAGCCCTAGCGCTTCGGCACACCGCCCGGGGACCTGGGACAGCTCACCTTCCCTGAGGCGCCGCTCCTTTCTCCCCTCCGCCGACCTGACGGGCCTCGGTGAGGACTGCAGGGCTGGAGGCAGGCGTAGCTCGGTTCCTGACACCAGCAAGCACTGGAGCGACGTCCTGTCGCTCCAGCTGCCTCTGACCTCCGGGGTGTGCCCTGAGGCGTGGGTGCCTGGGTGGCGCCGTCGTGGTTCACGGCGCGGTGCCTGCAGGTGGGGGCAGCTGGCAGCGGTGAGACAGCTCTCGCTTCCCAGGGTGCTCGCGTGGGCTTTCCACCCTGCGTAGCACATCGCCAGCCCTCGAGCAGCTCAGACAGCACGGACTTCCCGTCCCGCAGCATCTGTCAGGAAGGAGTCGGGGTGCTGGGGCTCCTGGTCTCACGGGTTGCAGTAAAGGAGTATCGAGGGGCCTGTTCTCTCCGGCCCGGGCTCTTCCCCCTGCCCTGCGGGTTGTCGGCGGAATTCAGGTCCCTGTGGCTGTAGGACGGGGTCTCCATGTCCTGCTCAGCTGTCTGGGGACACGTGGCTCCCCGAGGTGGCCTGCCAGCCCTTGCCACAGGACGCTGTCCCCAGCATGGCAGTTTGTTCCCTCGGGCCCCGCAGGAAAATCCTTCCCGTGCTTCCAGGTTCTTCTTTTACGAAACCCTGTTCCCTTCACAGCGCATCTGATCGGGTCAGGCGGAGCAGAGTCTCTCCAGGAGCTGAAAGTGCACTGGTTTGGGGACCTCAGTCACTTCTGCAGACTCGTTGGTCTTCTAGTCCTGTAACACCCTTACGGGAAGGACACCCCATCGTATTCGTGGGTGCCCTCCCCCACTTGACGGGAGGGGTGACGCAGGGTCGTCACCGGGGTGGGAGACATGGGCTTGCGCCCCACTGAGGCAGACCCACAGGAGTGGGCGCAGTGCCCGCTGCTCATAGTCCCGTCGGGCAGGTGTCCTCGTGACCTTCGTTTGGCAGGGTGGGGATTGGGGTCAGCAGGGAGAGGAAGCCACAGAGCCAGGGGATCCAACCCAGGAAGTCGGAGGCTGGCAGACATGTTCCATAAAGGGCCCGAGTGTCTCTGTCACAGCGGTCACTCCTGCCCCTGGAGCAGGAAAGCAGCCACGGACCGTTCGTCAGCAAGTGGACGCGGCTGTGAGCCAGCCTGGCTACTTTGGGAAGCACAGTGGCCGGCTTTGGCCCGCGGGCTGTACTTTGCAGACCCGGCCCTACTCCCGTGTGGCTGCAGGTCACACCAGCCGTGCTCCTGGCACAGACTCCACAGCTCTGCCCCCGTACTGACATGGGGCACGCCCGCTTCTCCCACTGTGCCTGGGAAGGGGAGGCCTGTGCGGCGGGGTGGGGGGGCTTTCAGACCACACAGCTGGTCCCCTCGTCTCCTACGCGTCACACGGCGGCGCCGGTCGTCACTCGCTCCTTTAGTGCGTGGGGGCCGTGGTTGGTGAGGTGGGAACAGTCTTTAACAACCCCGAGCATTTGAAGACAGTGAGACGGTTGTCACACGTTTCTGTATCCGTAAGGGGAGTCTCCGCGTGGCGCAGCCACTCCCGGGCTACTTCGTCCCGGAAGGCCAAGCGGGCGGTTGCCGTGGAGACTGCTGGCCCAGACCCCGGCCGGCCCGCACTGCTGAAACTGCCCCCGCAGGCCCTTTGCGAAGACGTTTGCCGCCCCGTTCCGTGGGGGGTTGGGCTCGACCTCCTGGCTCCCGGCCTGGAGCCCGCCCTCACCCCCGAGCCGGTGTCCCGTCTCTCCCGTCCCTGGAGAGGCTGCCCCCCACATCGGCACGTGGGGTAGCCCGACGGCACCGGTCCCAGAACAGCCGCTTCCCTGACGCCTCTCTGTCTCTCTTCTCGGTGGTTCCTACAAGCCAGTGGCATCCTGAAGGGGTTCGACCCGCTGCTCAACCTCGTGCTGGACGGCACCGTGGAGTACATGAGAGGTGGGCGCGGCCGCGCGGCGCGGGGCTCCTTGCCGGGCTCGTCCTGCCCCAGACCCCCCCAGCTGACCCCCCACCGCAGACACGGAGCTTGTGAACCGCGTGGCCGGTGTCCCCCGTCTCCTGCCGCCCCTGGTGGACGCTCCAGTGCCGGCAGAGGGTCCTGCTCCCTGTCCCCGCAAGTCTCCAGATCCCACGCAGCAGCATAGGGCGTCGGCCGGCGTCTGCCCATCTCCCGCCACGAAGTGCGGGTCAGCCTGCCTGAGGTCCAGGAGGGCGGCGGTCCTGCCCCTCGGGGACGGCCTGTCTTACTCTGGTGACAGAGTCACAGGGCCTCCTCTTTGTGGGGAAAGCGCAGTTGTGGCTGCACAGCCGGTGCCCCAGGCCTCTTGCTTAGCCCTCAGTTTCTCCCCTCCCCTCTGGGGCCACCCCCGTGGGGATCCTGACCCGGCCTCCGTGGCCAGACGGTGTCTTCCTCTGTGAGAGCCGCACCGCGTGGGCCTGGCAGGAAAACAGGCCGGTGCTGGGGTGCACGCCAGGCCGCGAGGCCCTGGGAGCCTGCTCCTCCGGGGCGGCCTCCCCGTGGTGGGGCCGGTGCTGTCTTGACTCAGCCCCAGAGCAGCCCCCGACGTGGGTTCCTGGAGGGATCAGGCCTCGCACAGAGGTTACTCCTGCACGATCTGGTCAGGGAGAGCTGTGCCCCAGAGACCTGGTCTCCGGCCCGTGGGACCGCCTGGCCCTCCCCCAGCATCCTGCAGAGGAGACCACGGTTTTCAGCTGCTGTCACTCCCAGGAGGCCTTTCATCCCAGCCCTGCCTGCCTGTGAACCTGGGGCGCGCGGTACCCGCACGGGCCTTCCAGGACTTCCCAGGGGCCGGAGTCCCAGCCTGATGGTTTTCCCAGCAGCTCCTGTCATGGACCTGCTGGCTTAGCCGCCAGGGTCCCCACTTAGCGGCCTGCCCCGGAATTCCCCCCCGTGCCGTGTTTGCAGAAAGAGGGCCGGCGTGGACCGCTGTCGCCAGCGCTGTCACCCTCGTGGTCCAGGCCATCTCCAGACGAGGGCAGCATGCCTGGGCTTTGGGGTGGGGGGGAGGCACTCGGCCTGTCGCTCAACCCAGCCTCTTCCCTTGATTTGGCTCCTTCGGCCACACCCCCCCACCCTGTCTGTCCCGCAGTTCTCCCCCATGCCCGTCCCTCGGGTCTAGAAGCCACGCGGGGGCCGTCTCACTGCCCCTGTCCCTCTCTCTCCACAGACCCCGACGACCAGTACAAGCTCACCGAGGACACCCGCCAGCTGGGCCTGGTGGTGTGCAGGGGCACCTCGGTGGTGCTCATCTGCCCGCAGGACGGCATGGAGGCCATCCCCAATCCCTTCATCCAGCAGCAGGACGCCTAGCGGGCGCCGTCGGCCACCCGAGGACTCGGAGCTGCCCTCCCCTGCCGCGCATGCCCCCGCAGGACGGAGCTCTCCTTTTTATATAGGTTATGTTTCTGTTTTCGTAATAAAACTGCAGACCCCAAGTGTCCCGGAGCCCCAGAACCTTGCTCTCAGCCTGGGCTTTCTGGCAGGCCCTTCCTCCGGGGGTTGGGTACAGCCCACGGGTTTGCTGGGTGCTGGGTCCAGGCCGCGCGCGCCGGGGGAGGGGCCGGGTGAGGCTGGAGCCCCCGAGCGCCGTGGCAGGTGTGGACCCCCAGGGCCAGCCTGTGGGTTGGGCCGCACACGTCCATGGGAAGGCCCCGGTGGCCCATCCCTGCTTTGTGCTTTCAGTGCGCCCCGACGCCGGCCACCAGGGTCCCCGGAAACCAGGGCCTCCTAGGTCCACACGAGAGCAAAGCAGGGAGATGTGTGTCTCGGCTGGGCCCTGCGGCTTCTGTCTTCCCTTGGGTCCCGCCCCAGCAGCCCCCTGAGGGCCTCTCTAGACCACCACCCTCCCCGGACGGCTCCAGACCAGCCTCGGGAGTGCCCGTCTGTGTCCTGTCCTCCAAGTGGCGTGTTTCCCTGAGCCTTGTTTTCTCAACTCCGTGTGCGTGTTAGGACTCCCCAGGGCACCGTCCCTGCTCGAGCTTCCTTTGCCCGATTTGTCACCCAGGAGGGCTGGGAGGATCTGTGGCCCCATAACCCCTTCACGGCCAGCGAGGCACGCTCCAGAGGCCGGCGGCAGTCGGGACCGGGGGCCGGAGGGGCTCCGAACGGGGGGTCAGACGGGCTCAGAACGGGGCTGGCTGGACGCACGAGCTACCGTTGCGCGTCACCACCAAAGAAACCGAAGCCGGCCGGCTCCCAGCTTATCGCGGGGACCTGGGTTCCGTGGCTGTGGGCAGCGTCCGCTGCTGCTGCTGCTGCTGAGAATTCGTTGTCCACCATGTGGCCGAGCCCCGTGCTCGCTCCTCATCCCTCCCACCGGCTTCCCTGCGGCCCCGCCTCCACCAGCTCCCTTATCAGCGGCCTCATCCCAGAGCCAGACCCTCAGCAGCTGGGCGGGTGGGGGGGATGCCGGGGACAGATGCCGGGCTCCCGCGGGCGGCAGGCTGTGACCTAGAATCGGCGTCCGGCCTGCCCACCCTCAGCACCGGGGAGCCACTCCCTGGTGCCTGTTTGACAGGGTCGGTGAGGCCATGTGGGGGAGGGGCCGAGCCCCCAGGCACCGGGGCGTCCGCTTACTCACACACCGAGCCCGCCCAGCGGGCCAAGTCCTTGGGGTCACTACTGAGTCGGCCCAGAAGCCTTGACCCCAAGGTGGGGGGAGTGTGCAGCAAGGTCGTGGAGATCGGCAAGACATTAGAGCCCCGGGGGCAGCCTGGCTTCCTGTCCCACTGCTGTACGCCCCGTGCCCCGGACCGCGCCCCACCCTCCGTGTCCCCGCGGCAGAAGCGGCCCTCTGTGGCCGCAGAGCGCCGGGCTCCAGTCCCCTCCCTCCGTGGCTGTGTGGTTTAGAGGCTGGGTCCCACCTCTCTGAGGCCCCACTCCTCAAGTTCAAGGAAAGGCATCACGCCGTGACTGAGGCCAGGTGCCGGGCCACGGCTGTGTGGGGAGGGGAAGAGCGCCAGGCTTTGTGTCAAGCCTGAGAACGAGAACACGATGCTCCGGGCCTGGAAAGAGGGAGACTTCACCCCTGGGGCTCGGGCAGAATTCCCCAGCAAGGGGCAAAGTGGGCCTGTCCCACGGGACCGCATCTGCCCAAGAGCGTCCGTCTGACCTGGTTTGTGGAAGACCCGAAATAGCCTCGCTGCCCGTCACCGGGGGTCTGCGGCATAGACTCTGCTTCCTCCGACCAACTGGGAAGTGACTGTGCAAAGAGGAAGCTCTCAGCACGTGGGGGCCGATGAGATAGAGCCTCTCGCTCTCCGCAGCTGTCACCAGCGAAAGGGGGCGTCTGCACCCCCCAGAACCCGGGCACCTGGACGTGGTGGAAAGAGCCTTGCGGCGCCCACCTTCCCCGGCGACGTGCGCCACGGTGGAACGAAGCTGGGCCCGCTGCCCGCAGCCCTAAGAGGGTCTCCCACCCCCAGCCCAGGTGCCCCCGCCGCGGGAATCGCAGCCAGCGCGCAGCGTCCCGGGGAAACCAGTCGGAGGCCGCTGAGCCCGGCGGTGTTTGTGACCCAGTGACACGCTCCCCAGACTCAGGGACAGTGTGGCACAGCTGGGCACACCGACTCCTTGGCTCTGACCCCGTTTCCTCCGGACGAGAGTGGCTGAGAAGGCCTCGTGCTTCTGTGCTTTTGAAGGTCTAGAGCAGATCTGGAAGGGTTGTGCTGACCTGGAAGCGTGGACGGCGCCCGAGGGGGTGTGGGCCTCCTGTGGGTGTTCGGACATCTCACGAGAGAGTGGATGTTGAATGTCACGTTGAAATCTTAATAGTTCACGAGGAGCCAGGGTAGGAGAGGACCAGAAGCGGGGAGATGCAGGGGTGGACGTGGGGGGACAGCGCAGGCGGAGCAGGGAGCGGGGAGACATGAGGGCAAGGCGGCCCGGCAGGTGAGCCCGGGTCCCGTCCGCCCGCCTTCCCTGCTGGGCTATAAACCCCCGGCCGCCCCACCAGCCAGCCAGCCTGTGGCCATGCCCCGGGGAGGCGCCCCCTCACTCCTGCCCAGATCCGGCCCTTCGAGCTCCCGGGCCGCGGCCCACACCGGCCTCGGCACACGGGGCGGATGCTGCGGCCGCCGGACCAGGGGCCGGCCCTGCCGCATGTGCACACGGTCGCCACGGCCCGCGGCCTCCGGGTGCTGGCCGAGAGGCCTCGGGTGTTGTCGGCCGAGGCCCCGCTCTGGGAGACGGTGCCAGCAGCCCCCGGCCACGCGGAGGGAGGGGCGGGCCCCAGCTGGAGAGCCCCGGGACCCCACCGCACGGCAGATTCTGGAGGCTTCCGAAGGTGGACGCGATCCTGAGGTTGCGGCCGGTCAGCCCTGCCCCTCCGCGCCCCGGACGCCGCGTGCAACGGCTCACGTGCCCCGGGCTGGCACATGCCTCCCCAGACCCTGTCGCCCCCCGCTTCCAGATGAGGACGCTGAGGCTCCGCAGCTGGGCGGCCCCCAGCATCCTCTCCCTGACCCACCGCCGAGGCGGACCGCCTGTCACCGCAGCCCAAAGCCGGGTGGGTGACACGCGAGTCGGGGGCGGGCGCACGGGGAAAGGAGGTAGCCCCCCGCCCGGCCCGCCCTGGCCCCAGCAGCTCGTGGGGAGCCATCTCCTCCCTCTAGCGCTGCGGGTGCCTTCCCGACCCCAACGGCCAAGGAAGGACCTGCCTTCGACAGCCACAGCCCCGCGGAAGCCCCCAGACGCAGCCGAGCGACGTGGGGCCATCCGCTGCAGAGCCCGGAAGCCCCGCGGCATCCGGGTGTCCCTGTGAGTGTCCAGGCCTCCTGCCTGTGAACCCACACAGGGCTCAGCCGGGGGCCCAGGTATAAGGGGCTTTGGCCCACAGGACGAGTCTGGGGGGCTCTCACATCCACGGGGTTGTGGCTTGAGCTCGGGGCTGGCCCCCCCGGCACGGCTGCTCCCGGCGCCGAGCCCCCCCCACTCCCGGAGCCTCACCGTCTGCAAGAACAGCTGCCGCACCGCCTCCCCGTTCGACCAGGAGCTGTGGCCTGGCGCCCTGGGGAGACCCCGGCCCTGAGGCCTCCACCTGGCCCATCCCAGAGGTGTCCCTGGAGGTTCCCGGTCTGTCCCCTCCCGTAATGTTCAAGGACGAACGCAGAGTTTGAGCTGAGCAGGTGGGGTTCATGGACGTGAGTGGGGGTCTCCGGGGACAGTGGGGGTGTGGGTCTATCTGTGGCCAGACCCCCAACGAGGGGGGAGCATTTGTTACTCGGGGGGACTTTGGGGGCAGGTTTTGCATCTTTCCTCTCTCAGTGGGTCAGGGCCTCTGCCTTCTTGGTCTCGGGCCTGTCTGGTTTGACCCGGCTTCCTGGGGCTTTGTGGGGGGCCCGCTCTGCTGGCCTCCAGACGTCCTCTTAGAACCTGCCTGGCCGCCGCCTCTGATGTTCCCCTCAAGGACTGGGCGACAGTCCCTCTTCTGTGATAACATCAGAGCGAGCAGGACGCTGACCTGCCTGGGACCCCAGAGGTCCCCGCACTGTCCGGGTTTTCGGAGCCCTGGAGCGTCAGAAGGGAGCAGCCGACACCTCTCCGCCGTGTTTGGGGGTCCCCTTCGGGGTTGTCATCCTCTGCTAGAGGTTTACCTGGCCCAGGCACAAGGAGATGCGTTTCGTGCGGGACTTGAGGCTCTGGGGAGCGGACATCAGGACGGGGTGCGTGGTCAGGAGGAGGCCGGGGAGAGGCGGTGGGTGCAGCGAGAGAGGCCCGGGAACCCGGCAACCCGGCGCCCCCCGGGAGATGCGGTGGGGCTGGGTTCGGCGGCCGCCCCATGGACCTGGAGGCCTCCCTCGACCTCCTCCACGGGCCGCGGCGACAATGACGGGTCCGCTACGCCTGCTGGTTCCGCTCGCAGGAGATGGCGGTCTTTGGGGGGGCGCGCAGAGGGAGCTCTTGGCCATTGAAGTCCCCTTGCCTTTCGGACGGCAGCGAGGGGCAGAGGAAAGGGGGCACCTGCTGCGAGGCTGGGGGAGGTCCACTCTTCAGAGCCTCCCTGGTCCCAAGGCTCGGTCCAGGGACAGGCCCGGCGTCCGGGCGGACGGGCTGGTGCGGGGCGCCCGCTGCTAGAGGCTGGCGGAGGTCCTGCTTCTGTGGGACCGCAGCGGTGGGACGGCCCCGCGCCGTCCCGGTCCTCGGCCAACTACCCCTCGGCCACCACTTGCCCTTGGGATAGGAGTGAGGCGTCCCCCATGGGGACTGTGGCCCCAGGCACTTCATCGTCTGCCCTTTTGTCCAAGCGGGTCGGGGTCTGGGCCTCTTAAAACCTCCTACGGGGCTTTGGCTAGTGCCCGGACCCCGGAGTCCAGACCCTAGAAAAGCCTCCCAGCCCGAAGTGCCCGTCTTCCCAAGCTCGGGACGTTGTCCCAGGCGGGTCCTTGTTGGGGACTCTGGGCTTGTGTCGGGGCAGCTCCCCGCCCTGGTTCCGGGGGACGTCGGTTCTCCCTGGGCGGTGGGGGGACGGCGGAGTGGGTCACCCACAGGCTGTGGGGGGCTCCCTGAGTTCTCTG
Source organism: Mustela nivalis (assembly GCF_964662115.1). Classification (NCBI taxonomy): domain Eukaryota; kingdom Metazoa; phylum Chordata; class Mammalia; order Carnivora; family Mustelidae; genus Mustela; species Mustela nivalis. The sequence continues at coordinate 108,220 of NW_028135371.1, forward strand.
GTGAGAGCACGGCCTGGCGGGTGGGGCCTGTCCCTGGAGCCCTGTGGTCCTGTGGCAGGACCGTGAGGTCACTGCTGAGCCCCGCTGCCACGGGGACCACCTGAGCCGCCGGCAGACGTACCGAGACTCCGGGTGTCTGGGCTGAGAGCGCCGGGGTGGAGGGGCGGCCCCGCGGGGCCCACGGGGGTGCTGAATCCCCTGGTCCTCCCCGTCGGCTTCCAGAACAGGCAGGATGGGGTCCTGAGGGAGACCGAGCGGCCCCGGAGGCCACGCTTCAGGAACGGGTCTGTTACGGGCGGGGTTCAGGCTTCACGGGTGCTGGCCTTTGCCGGGCCCGGACGTTCCAGCACCACCCGGGGTCTGGGAGCCGCAAGGTGGTTTCTCCACCAACGAGACAGAGGTTGGGCGAGGTAATTCGGTTCTGCTCCCCCCTCCCCCGAGGATGCGGCAGGCCAGGGTGGAAGTCAGGGAAGGGGCCCCGGCTTGAAGACACGCCTCTTCGTGTCCTCCCAGAGACCCCATGCCCTGTGGTCCCCGAAGGCCAGGCCTTGCTGCCCAGGCTGGCGGGCCCAACCGGGGCCCGTCTGAGGTCCTGCTGCCGTCCCCAGCGGGTGCACATGTGCAGAACGCGGTGGACGGCGCCTGCCCGGGTCCGCGCCCCCGTCCCGATGCAGCGGTCCCCGGGTTCCAACAGAGGGTGACAGCTACGACCCAGGGATCCCTGCCGGTGAGATCGAACCTGGGTCAGGGCCACGACGTCCTCCCGGAACGACCCAGGCCCTCGGGACGCTGCTCTGACACAGAAGAAGGGACGTACTCTGGTTGTTCCCGGAGGACCCCGTCGGGAGGCAGGCAAGGGGCTCCTTCTGACTGGGCTGCAGGGACGGGGACCGATGGGCTGGTCGGGACTCGCGGCTCCAGCTAGGGCTGCAGGCGATGGGGAGTCCCCTCCGTCTTGGGCTGTCCCCCGCGGGGGCGGGAGAGGAGTCCCTCTCTAGGAACTTGCATCTGTGGGACTGTCCCGGGGGGCATGGAGGCCAGGACGTAGGGGGTCTCCGTCTGCAGTGTGGGGTTCTAAGGAAGGCCTCCCTGTTCTGGCCAGACCTCCCCGCCCTCCAGCTTCCATGGGGGCCAAGCAGGGCTACAAACGCGGATACACTTCTTCCTTTCCAAGTTGTCCCACCGGAGCTGGTTGCTTCCAGGTACGACCCGGGCTGAGTCTTGGGGGACGGACGCAGAGCCTCCTACGGCCTTCGGGCAGTGGCTTCCAGATCAGCGAGGGTCCCTGTCACCCTCAGGAGGGCCGGCTCTGTCCCGGGAGGTGCCCCGCTGAGCCATCGCGGCGGGAGCGGGCACAGCCGGCCCTGAGGACGCGGGCCCCATCCTGGCTCCCGGGAGCGCGGGCTTCCTGCGGACCCCACAGGAGCGACGTCCAGTCCCGCCCGGGCGGACATCCGCGTGACTCCAGGGTCTCTGGATATGCCGTTCCCTCGCGCTAGGACGCCTCCACCTGTCAGTCAGGGACAAGCGGCGGCCTCCCGGGAAACGGGGTCCCCTGGACTGGTCACATGGTTCTCGTCTGACAAGCTTCTACCTGGAGCCCAGACCACGTGGAACCGACCCCACCCCCCACGTTCCCCGGAGCCCTCGCGTGTCCAGGCCGAGCGGCCTTCGGTGACGGAGGCGAACCCACAGGGCAAGCTCTTGTTGCAGGAGGGCCCTCGCTGGGGAGCTCTGCGGGGACCCCCACGGCAGGGGACCCCCACGGCCGCGAAGTGTTTCCGGATCAGGCCTCTGACTTTCCGCCTCGCGGGGCCAGCTCCGGCTCTCGGGGAGGCCGTGCAGCCGGGCCTCTGCCTGCCTGTCCCCCTCCGCCAGGACCCGTAGGCGCTCTGGGGCCCCATCCGCCCCTGCCAGTGCCCGCCCACTCTGCGCTGGCCGCGGGGGTCAGGCCTCACCGGGGCCAGTCAACCCAGAGGCAGAAAACACTCCTGGCATCCTGGGAAGCCCCCACCCTGTTGCTGAGAATCTGAGCCCCCAGCCCTCCCGCCAACAGCAGGGCCACACCCACTCGGGGATCCGCGTGGCCTCCCAAAGTCGCGCACCCCAAGCTGGCACTCCACCTTCTCTCTCCCCTGCTGCCACCTCCCCAGCCGTCCTGGCCCCGGGCTCTAGCCCCACAGTCCCCCCTCTTGCTCAGGCCGCACACCTCAGGGTCGCCCTTGATCCCATCAGCAAGCGTTGAGAGGCCTCCCTTCCGAACCCACCCTGAATTCCTTAAGGAACCGGTAACACCAACCCCACCGCTCAGGACACAGAGGCATAGGGAACACTGCCCGTGTCCCCTCGGCCCCGCTCCCTCCACTGCGCTGGAGTCACCGCAGCCTCCCTGCTGACTCTCCAGTGCGTTGCTCTCGCTCCTGCCTCAGGACCTTTGCGTGTGCTGTTTGAGCTCCTGAGCATGCTTTCTCCCACACGCTCACAAACCTCACCCCCCACTTCCTTCAGGCTGCGGCTCCACGGGAGATGCTGCCCGTCCTCCCAAAACGGCCCCCTTGATGCTCAGCCACCTTGGGCACCTCCAGAGCGGGTCCCACTGACCCAGAGGCTCTGCGAGGCAGGGACTGCATCTGTCTCTGAATGCTGCGACGCGGGGGTAAGACGCCAGGTTCTCTGGGGGCCGCGGCGAGAGCGAGGTGAATGGGCCACAGACTCCGGGGGGACCGGTTTCCTCAACAACGAGGCCGCCCCCGGGGAGACGGAAACAGGGAAGGTCAGACGCGGAGAGACCCTGTCCCTTAATAGAGATGCATCGACCGACGGCACCGAACCGACCGACTTTGGACCCAACTTGGACAAAGTAAAAGCGTCTCACAAGTCATGGGATCTGGGCGCCGGCCGGACGTTGGAGAACATTCAACAATGACTGTGAATTTTTTAAAGGATGATAATGGAGTTGTTGGATTTGGTTTCGTGTTTTTAAGTCCTTATATTTCAGATACGGACGGAATCACACACGTCCAGGACTCCCGCCACGTCTGCCTGGGAGAACTGAGGGGTCTCCACGAAGCCCGTGACGGGGGCACAAGGGCTCGCTGCAGGACGCCCTCAGCCTTTGCTCGTGTTCGAAAATTTCCAGGGCCGCTGGCCAGCTCAGTCCGTGGAGCCTGCGGCTTGATCTCCAGGTCACAAGCAGGAGCCCCACACGGGGGGCGGAGCCTGCTTATAACAGAAAGACATAAAATTTCGGTAACAAACTGTTACCTGCTCTGGGTATCAGAGCAGATGTGTTTTTAGTGGTGGAGGCTGAGTTTGATTCTCGCTCGGTGGAAGGTGTTGCCTGCTCAGGGGACACTTGTCAAAGCTTGCGGCTTCTGTGCTTAGACGCCTCCCATGTGGCTACACAAAGCCAATCCTTATGTTCCCTGCCTAGAACCTTCTACGGCTCCCAGCGTCCCCTCAGAAAAAGTCTGGATGCCTCTTTTTTTTTTTTTTTTTTTTTTTTTTTAGGATTTTATTTCTTTAAGGAATCACCACATCCAACGTGGGGATTGAACTCACAGCCCCGAGATCCAGAGCCGCACGTTCTACCGACTGAGCCAGCTGGGCGCCCCTAGGCCCTCTTCATACTCATCTTTTGTTGCAATCGATCTGTCCCCTCGTTGTGACTTTGTTAAGTCTACGGTTCTTAAACAGAGCCCCGGGGGCCTGGACGGGCGAGCCTGCCTGACCAGGGCCCCAGAGGCTCGAGACCGAGGAGTTTCTTGCTCACAGGATCCGTGGGAGGGAGGCCCAGGCAGGCCTGGAGGCCCCCAGGGAGCAGGACCGGGCCCCGGCCTTTAGTAGGGTCCCTGCGTGGAGTGTTTTGGGGGTCCCTGGACCCAAGCAGGGTTGGTCAGCTCCTTGGGGGCACAGCTAAGGGGAGGCCCCCGAGGCAGGGAGACCGCTGACCGCAGGGCTGTCATGGGCGTCACAGCACCCGCCTACACTGGCTGCGCCCAGATGCTGCTGTCCAGGGCGCACTCCTCTGACCGACCCGTGCGGGTTCAAGGGCCCCGCAGGACACGTGGGGAGACAAAGTGGATGCCGACGAGAGGCTCGGTCCCACGGCAGGGACCCCAGGGATGGTCTCCGTTGCTGTGCGTCTGCCCCTCGGGACCGATGACTCCCCTCCCTGTCACACGGGGAGGCCGTTGTGCGGGGCCACACCCGCGGTTCCCCGGCCACCTGCCCCCGAGGCCTCCCTCCGCGGGCACGCAGCAGAGAGAGGCCAGAGGAGAAGGGATTTTAATTTTAGAGATAATTGCTGCTCCCTAAGGGCTCCTGCTGCCTTTCTCGGGGGCAAGAGCACAAGATGGCAGAGCCCGAGACCCAGGTACAGCCCCTCATGGGGCGCACCAGGGCTCTGAACCCCCCGGGCAGGCGGCCACCTCCCTGCCCCCCACCGCCTCCCATGGCCTCTGCATCCAGAGCTGGGTCTCCTCCTGGGTGCTGCATCTCTGTGACAACATCCCCAGCACAGGTGGTCGTAACCTTGGCAACCAGGTACTACGCCCCCCTCCCCGGCTCCACCCAACTCAGCCACACCCCCTTTCCAGGTCCAGGGCATCCTGCTGGGGATGCTGGCGGGCCTTCCTCACCCTGCTGGACGCAACGGAGCAGCACTGGCCAAGGGGCTCGCGTTAGCTGTTTGCTGAGCACCCACTGTGTGCTCCAGGGGCTCCCTGGGGACAGGGAGTGGGAAGATGCTGGCCAAGGACAGAAAGGAGAAGACAAGCCGTGGTTTTGGGGGGTGGGGTAGATGCGCAGAGGAACATCAGGGTACCACTTCCCGGCTCAGAAACCGCACCTCTGGGAGCAAACACTATCTAGGGGACGCCTCCTGTGTGTGTCCTCCTGTGAGCCACAGCAGTAAAGAAGGAACACAGGCCAAAGAGACTAAGTCAGGAAATCACACAGTGTCCCAACGGGGGAGACACCCGGAGTGGGGGGGGGACGGGAGTCAGGAGGGACCGAGGAGGGGGCGTCCGGGGAAGGGCACCGTCCACGGAGGGAACAGCCCTGCGCGGGTCCCGAGCTGCGCTGGTAGGAGGCCTCCCCCTGCCCTTCCGCCGGCTTCGGAGCCTCGACCCCAAGCTGGGCAGAGCGGCCATTCCTCCGGTGTCATCGGCAGCGGAGTCTGCAGGCCGAGCAGATGGGTCGCGTCTGACCCCTGCATCGCGGATGTGCTCACGGAAGCTGCAGGGGAGCCGCCCGCAGACCCAGGACCAGGGAGCGGCGGCTGCATCTGGATTGGAACCCGGGCCACAGCTCCGGGCTGCCTCTCGGCCTGTAGGACTCACCCCCAGGGCCCCTCCTTGGGGAAGCCTCCCCGGGTTGGGCCCTGCCCGTCTCTGCTGAGCTTTCCGCCCGCTTCATGATTATTTCATGTGCCTGCTGCCCCCGCCCGCCGCAGGGAGCCCCTCCTTTCCCCGAGTCTCCTCCATCCGGCACCTGGCCTGGTACACAGCAGGCGCTCAATGACGCTTTCCTCCAAGGGCCCCGAGGAGCAGGTATCGGCAGGGGCCGGTGTCAAAGGAGAAACACAGAAGCTCAGGGAGGGGAAGTGACCACCCTGAGGTCATACAGCAGGTCCCTGGGGACAACGTCTCTGCACAGCGTTCCGGGCTGCGCCCAGGGCCAGGGAGCCACGAGGGAGGGCCGCCCGCATCCCCCCTCTGGACCTCTCTGCGGCCAGGGAGGGGCCACCCCCCACCCCTGGCCTGTGGGGGGCCTGGCCTGCAGCTTCCTGAGATGCAGTTTCTGGGCCTCCAGCCAACGCGACAGTCTGGGAACAGAGCCTGCTTGAGTCACAGGTGGCTGAGCGGACGCCGAGCCGCCGGGAAGATGCGGCAGGCCTGGAAGTCGGGGGTGGGAGAGTACAAGGTTACACTCGGCGCCGAGGCAGCTCTGCCGGCCCCTCCCTGGGGGCAAGGGCATCTCGCGGCCTCGGTGTGCTCCTCTGAGGAATGGCAAGGGGACCACGAGCACAGCAAGCCGCCAAGGGCCCGAGTTTCAACCGAGCTGAGCACTGGTGGTGTTAGCACAATGGGGGAGGGGGTGCCCCACCCCATCCTCGCCCCGGGCCCCCAGCTGTAGTGACATCCCCCTGCCCTGCCGGACTCCACAGTGTGCGTCCCCTCCGTGGGTCCGGGCTCACCCCCGACCGGGGCAGGGCAGGCCCGTCTTGCAGGTTAGGGGACCCACTCCTAGTCCCACTGCTGCCCGGTCCTGCTTCGGGGCAGGAGCCGGGGCATCCCAGCCTGGGGCTCGGAAGTCGGTCGGGAGCCTGCACGCTACACGGGGACATTCTGGGATTCTCAGCCGATGGGGTGGGCCCCCTCCGAACGTGAGCTTCCCAAGCAGAGGGGCACCCGCGGGCCCCCAAACTAGTCACCGTGGATAAAAGGAGACCCAACATTCACTGGGCGCGGCGGGCCCTGACCCTCGCACACACGAGTGATGACCAACGGCCCAGGAAGGATGAAGGGAGAGACGCTCCAGGCAGAGGCAACAGCAGGTGCAGAGCCCCGGGGCGGGCCAGCGGGGCTGGCGAAGAGCAGGGCCCTCCCTGGGGACAGTGCGGGGGAGGCTGGGAGGAAGGGGATGCGGCAGGGACTTCAGACAAGACCCTGAGGGCAACGAGGAGCGGTGGAGGTTCGGAGCCCCGCGGGGAGCTGGCTGGGGCGGAAGGTGCTGGGGCAGGCGTCCAAGAGCCAGGTGCGGAGGCCGGGCCTGAGGACGAGGCAGGGGCAGGGAGCAGGTCCCGGAGCGCGCAGCCGGGGCGCCCCGGCCTTTCCCGCACCGCGGCGTCCGCAGCCCCGCCGAGCCCCGGCCCCGCGGGTCCTGAGACCCGCGCCCACGCGCGCGGGTGCGCACAGACGGCTCGCGCTCCCCGGCCTGCTCCCGGCCCTGCCCGCCGCCCTGGCGCGCGGCCCCGCACCTGCGCGCACGTGGCCCCGCGCGCCCCGCACACCTGCGGCCCCGGCGCCGCGCACCCCGCGAGCGGGCGGCGCGCACGGCCCGGCGCAGCCCCGCGCGCCCCCGCCCCGAGAGCCGGGGAGGGCGGCCGGGCGCGCGCGGCGGGGGCGCGCACGGCGGCCCGGGAGGAGGCGGCGGCGGTAGCTCGTGTCGGCTCCGGGCGGCCCCCGCGCCGCAGCCCGCGCCGTGTCCGCGGCGGAGCCGCCCAGGTGAGTGGCCGCGAGGGCCGGCGACCCCGCTCCGCCCGCGCCCCGCAGCCCCCACCCGCGCCCCTCTCCTCCCCCGCCCCGGGGCGCTCGCCCCGCGCACCCCTCCTGGGGGCATGGCTCTCCACCAGGCCGCCAGCGCTCCCCCTGGAAACTTTGGGGGCCACTCCCCACGCTGGGGTCCCCCTCCCGTCCCCTGGGGCACTGGGGAGCGGGGAGCGGGTTGGGCGGCTCTGTGGGGCAGTGGGGTCGCGGGAAGGATGCGCCCCTTTCCATGGGGGAAGAAGGGAGCCCTGACTGGGTCTGGGGGAGGGGCTGGGGGACCATGAGGATAAAGACTTCATTCCTGCCTCTGGGTCTGATCCAGCCGGGAGGTGCTGGAATGCCCGGAAGGAGAAGGGGGCCTTTGGGGTCCGCACCAGGACAGGCTCCATCCTGGGGGCTGGGGACTGCTCAGCCTGGTGGGGAGGTATTTGGGGACATGGGGCTGAGCCCTCTGCACTGTGGGCCTGTGTCCAAGCGACACCAAAGACGTGGTAGGAAGCTTCTCTCCAACCCCTCAGGCTGGGCCTGGGTGCCCCCTGGGCCTCTGGAGCAGGTCAGTGAGACCACTGGGCCCCATTCAACAAGTTGTGGGGGGAGCAGACAGCGGCTTGTGCCTTGGTCTGGGCCCAAGAAAAGAGCCGGTCCTGACTTTGGAGAGCGCCTTAATAAGTGGTTTCTTTAACATGTGTTCTGGGCACGAAAGACACAGGTACCCCAGCCCCCCAGTTCTTAGGTTTGGGCCCCAGACCTTGCATTATTAACAAGCAGACCCTGGTGATTCGGTGTGTGTCCTGAGGTGGTTGAGAACCTCTTGCAGCCGGCAGAGGGTGGGAGGGAGGGTGTCTTGTGTGATGTGGCAGCAAGCCGAGGGACCATTTGGGACTTGATGGGGGACCTCTGGGCCCCAGAGCAGTGAGACCTGGAGCAATCCGGGAGGGCTCCCTGGAGGAAGTGTGGAGGCTGGGAAGGGTGGGGCAGGCGAGTGACAGAAGGTGGAGGACACGCGGTCTCGGTGTGGACGAGGTGGTGAGCAAGGAAGGGTCGTCTTTGTCAGGAGTCTCAACCCAGGCGGGCTCTGGGCCCCTCTCAGCCAAAGCAGCCGGCTGAGGCAGCAGCCAGACGGGACGAGCCCACGGGCAGACCCCTGAGGCTTCCCCCACAGACCCTGCTCCCGCACTCCACCCAGATGACACAGGGTGACAGCAAGGGGCTGCCCAGCTCTGGGACGGGGGTTCGGAAGGGCTAAACCCGGTGATCTCACCCTGGCTTTCCTTCCATTCTGCGTCCCAGCTGGTGACGGGGGGTGTTGGAGAGACGCTCGCAGGCCTCCGGGGCCGAGGCCGATGTGATGGTGTGCGGATGCACGCCGGGCCCTGGTCTGGTGCTCGGTGCCCCTGCTGCCCTGGCGGCAGCCCTGCCCTGTGCCCGCTCGGCCTCAGTGTGCTCTTCTACAGAATGGGGGCGGCTGCTCGTCGCCGCCCCAGCAGAGGCCCGGGATCTGCAGGTGCCTCGCTGAGTGGGCCCAGAAAGCGACGTGAGGCAGCCGCTTGATTGCTCTCCCCCGTGCTGTCATTCCTGGGCTCCCCTGAGTCACCACCTAGTCACCAGGTAGACAGCCTCCCCGGGGGCTCTCCAAGGAAAGCTTGTGCCGGGTGGGCCCCAGTGAGCCGCCCACCACCACGTGTCAATCCTGGGCCGCAGGAGGGCACCCTCTGCCCTCCAGTAGTGCCCTGGAATTTAATGAAAGGAGCTGGCATCAGACCCACGTTCAAATGTTGACCCTTAAGCTTCGTGATGCTAGGTGAGCTGGACCACTCGGACCCTCAGTCTCTTCTTCTCCAAATGGGCTTCATTATTCCCACCCTCAGGGCTGGGCCAGCAGGTGAGCAGCCTCAGTGTATGGTGGGCATTTGAAGAGCAGTTCTAGATCAAGAAACCTCTCCCAGAGAGGGCAGTTGGCAGTGCCCGTGTGTAGGCTGGCAAGGAAACTGGGTCGGGAGGCCCCCAGCCCCCCTAAGAGTTAAGGGACTAACAGCAGACGGAGGCTAATTAGGGCTTAATGAATTGTCATGGATGAAAGCCCCAGGAGGGCCTGGATCTAGGACAAAGGATGCACCAAATGTGGGGGGTCGGCAGTGTGTTCCCAAACGCAGGCCTCGGAGGGCCGGTGCCGCTGCAGCTGGGCCCCCCAAGTCTGGGAAGGGGAAATGGGGGATATTTCTAGTTCCTGCGAACCCCAGTTCCCTTGCTCCCTCCTGTCCCTGTTGTGACAGGGAGACGGGTTGTGGTGGGGGGCGATGGGGTCCCGCTGTCAAGCTTCCACCATCTCTCACCCCCCACCCCAGCCCCACGGGTTCAGCTGCTGCCTCCAGGGGGGCCTGGCCGGGCCTTGCCCAAGGCAATCTTCAGTACCCCCTGGCCTGGGACAAAGCTCTCCAGAACAGCAGGTGGATAGGAGACGCAGGGGGGCCTGGCCAGGCTGCGTCTGCCCGAGGGGACGGGCCCGAGGGCCCCGGCCACACTCTGCCTCCTCCTTGGGTGGAGAGTTTATGGCAGATTAGCCCTGGACAGTTTCGGGTGGAGGGGCGTAGGGGGGCCCTTTCCCCAGGGGCTGCCGTGATGGACAGATTCCGGGGCCCGTCCCCAGGTGTGTCCCTACACTTAAGCTGGTGCTGATGGCCTCCTCCGTGGGGAGCCCGGCCCCCCGCTCTTCCCGGCCGCTGGAAGCAGGCTCACAGCTCTGCAGCGGCCCCAGCCCACCTCCTCCAGGCCGCACGAGTCTCCTGGGGTCGCTGTCACAAACCAGCGTCGTCTTAAAACCACTCACTCCGATTCTCCGCCACGTTGGGCTCACACATCCTAAAACCCCGGCGCGGGCAGGGCTGCTCCCCCCGGGGTCCAGGGAGACCCGGCTCCTGCCCTGCCCCGCAGCCCCCCTCTGTCCTCCCCGCCCTCAGCCCGGGGTCTGCCTGTCTCAGGGACCCCCACCCTCTGCCGCCCTGTCGAGAGGACGTCGGGCGCCCCGGGATCCCAGGACGGTCTCCCCGTCGGAGGTCCGCTCACCGTCACCCTTGGTTTCGTTGGCAAACTGCCTCCTCTTGGCCACAGAGCGCGACAGGCGCATGTTCCCCGCATCTTTGGGGCGTCTGCCGACCTGCTGCCTGCACACCCCGCCCCCCCCGTTGATCTTCACAGCATGGTCTGCCTGGGGCCGCTCTGTTACCTCTTTCTTCTCTTTATCACCCGTAGTCGGAAAGGCGGAAAGGCGGGGATTTTGTCCCTTTTGTTCAAAGCCGTGGCCCTCGTGGCCCTCGAGAGCGAGAATAGCACCTCGTAGCCCGCAGGTGCCCATGAAGCGCTCCTGGAGTGAGTGACAGAGTGCGGGCAGGCCCCGCTGAGCGAGGACTCGAGGCTCCTACCCCAGCCAGCACCCAGGGCAGACTCTTCTGGAAGGATCCTTCTCTACAAAGCATCTGCCCCTCCCCCTGCGGTCAGCCTGGGGAGGTGGGTGCAGGGAGGGACGCGGGCCAGCCTGCGGGCGCGGACGGGACGGGGCGTTGTCCCGCCCCAGAGGCTGGCGGGTCCTTCGCTGTGTCTGGGGGTAGGCCGGGCCCCAGAGCAACCCAGCACCCAGCGCGCCGCGGGGGCAGAGCGGGACAGGGTACAGCTCGCTGTCACAACCTTGTGGGGTAGGCAGGACGGTCCGGGCTCGGGGCCTGCAGGGCTGCGGGGCAACGGGGTGAGGCCACACGGAGCGGACGCACCTTCAGACGAACACAGACGCCCCCTGGTCCTGCCCCGAGCCCCTCCTGACGGCCGCCGCGCTCAGCCTGGGCTTCCAGCCCCTCGGCGGGGTCCACGCCCCGTGGGCTTCCACCCCAGCTGACCCCGGCTCCCAGCCCCCAGACGCAGACACACGCCAGCCCCTCGGGGCTGCGCCTCAGGCACCAGGCTTGTCACCACACCAGCGACTGGGCTCCTACGGTCCCTCCACTCAGAACACCATTTCCCGGACTGTCGCCTGGCTGACCCCCACCTCCCGTGCAGATCTGGGCTCAGAGAGCCCCCCAGGCCATGCTGGGCAAAGCGTCAGACCGCCACAGACCCCCACTTTTCCCAAGCCCTCGATGTGTGTTCACTTTCATGACCCTTGTCCGCTCTCACCCAACACGACGCTCGGGGAGGGAACCAGACACAGGAGGCCACACGGGCTGTGAGTCCACGTGTGTGACACGTCTAGACCAGACTCCTCCACGCCCGGGAAGAGGGCTCGTGGGGGCCGGGGAGTGACGGCCGACGGGGACGAGGTTTCCTTTGGACTGATGGAATGTTCTGGAATCAGATAGAGGTGATGGTTGCCCAACCCTGGGAATGCACTAAAAGGCACTGCACCAAATAAAAACTTGAAATGGGAAAAATGTGCCCGTAGGGGCCGGGCACCCGTCGGGGCGTGGCACGCGGTAGGTCTCAGGAGGAAAACGGGACACCCGGAGTGTGAGTGGGTGGCAGGGAGCCTCCACGCCACGGCCCGGGTCCCCGGTGACCACCGCCGCCCCGCCCACCGCGGACAGCCTGTCACAGCAGCGGGGCGCCGTCCGGGAAACAGGTCATCCGCCCACCTGGACGCTGAGGCCGGGCCGCCCCCGTGGGATTTGGCTCACGGGAGGCAGACGAGGCTGTGCACCCAGTCCCCGGTGCTGGCTTGTCCATCCGGGGCACGCGGGGGCCGGGGGGAGGAGGCCTGGTTCTGTGAGGGGGTCTGGGTGGCCCCAGGCTGAGCGTCCGGCTCCCAGCACAGTGCCCTCGGGGACCTTCATCGGGGGCAGCACACATGCCCGGCTCCCGGCGCTGCCGACCCCGAGCCTTCCTGGGGGGTGGAGGAGGGCGCGGCGGTGCTGGGGGCCTCGCGGCCCTGCCCGGCTGACACACGGGTCTGCGGAGCACGCCGACGTCACGGTTCCGCGGGGGATGGGGTCCCCTGGCCCTGGGAGAGCCGTGGAGACGAGGAGACGGCGTCCTGGGCTTGAGCTTTATCTGCTCATCACCCGCTGTGTGGCCCTGGGCAGGTCCCTTTCCCTCTCTGGGCTTCTGCATCCCCGTGTGTACCACAGACCGATGGTGAGCTGATTCCGGGGGGGGGGGGGCCTCCACCGTGTGCCTGTCACGTGTCGTGCGACCTCCAGACAGGGCTCTCACCCTGGGGTGCCCCACTTCCCCGTCCGGGGATGCCTGTGGTGGTCGTGGCGGGTGGCGCTCCTGGCCTCACGTGGGTGGGGGCCGGGGATGAGGCTCGGCCCCCCGCCCTGGCTGGAACGGCCCCCGGAGAACGACCCCACCCCCACGTCTGTGGGGCAGGTCTCCTCTGCCCGCCCCCAGGACCGCTCTGCAGGGGGGACACTGAGGCCACCAGAAGGAAGGAGGTGGGTGCTCCGTGGGAGCGGTCTGCCCTGCGCGGTGGCCTGGCGGTGCCGGGAGAGGCCGGGATCTGGAGGTGCAGCTGAGGCCATCTGCCAGTGCACTGGCCGGGGGTTTGCCATGATTCCAGCGTGTGCGGGACGGGGGCGTGGAGTGGAGACGGCGCCCCGTTGCCGGGGCTGGGGCGGGGGGGGGCACTGCAGCAACCCCCACCGGAGAGGTCGGGGATGCGGCCGGGTCCCCAGGACTGGAGCTCGGGGGAGATGTGCCGCCCAAGACAGAAAACCGAGAGTCGTCAGCTGACAGGGACAGGAGGAGAGGCCCTCGGGGGCGCCCGGCCCCAGGTCAGGGAGGGAGGGTCTGGAGCGCGTGTCCCCCAAGACCCCAGCCCTGGGAAGAAGGCAAGGGGCAGAGAAAGGGTAAGAACAGGGCCCTCCACTCCCTGTCGGCCACAGCCCACCACAGGGCCTTTGTCCACGCTGTGCCCCTGCCCTTCCCGCCCGCCTCTGCCCTGCAGAGCAGTGGGCGCAGGGCCCTGAGAACCCCCAGAAGCAGGACGGGCGCCCAGACCTCCAGCTGGATGGGAACCCCACTGCGGGGCCCAGGGTCAGGACACAGGCCCGTGAGGGTCCCTCCCGGGCTCGCCTCACCCCGGGCTCGCCTCACCCCTAGCCCCGTGGGGTGGCCACGCCTGAGGGACGGTCAGGGACACGCTGGGTCACAGCTGGAGGGCCCCGCGGCCGAGGGCCAGCGGTGCTCCCATCCGGGGTGTCGTCGTGGCTTGGCCGCCCAGTAACAGGTGAGGGACGCGGGTGAGGTGCCCCCAGGGTCCTGCCGGCCCCCGCCGGGCCCCCCTCCGGCCGCCGAGTCCTTACTTCCCGGTTTCGTCCTCCTCCGTGTTCGGGGCCAGCTCTTGGGTAAGAATTCTTTCCGACGTAGAAACAGCTTAAGAAACGGGCAACGTCCGTGTTCGCGTCTTGCCCGAACCGCAGGGCCTCACCCCAGGGTGTCTGCGGGCGCCCCCACCCCCCGCCCTTCCTGCCACGCCGGGCTCCGCCCCGCCCCCTCCGCGGGTCTCGGGCAGAGCAGCCCCCCCCCCCCTCCCGCTCTGGGTAAACCGGAGCCTGCGAACCCCTCCGCGGCCCCACCGTCCCTCCCCTGGCGTCTTTCTCCGGACCGGAGCCAGGGGTGTTCGTGAAGCTCCCCCCGGCCCCGGCGCCGAGGCGAGGCTCTTTGTCTCCTGGGCTCCGCGTCTCACCAGCTCTGGCTCAGCCCCGGGGAGCTGTTCGTTGACTGACTAGTGGACAGAAGCGGGGACCGCGGGGCAGCTGCATGGCCGTGTCTCTGAGGTGACAGAAGTAGGCCCCGCGTTATGCACAATAAAAACGGTTTCAAGATTCCCCGGAAACCACGCACGGCTGCTGTCAGCCGCCCTCGAGCAAATCGTCCTTTTTCAAAAGCCCGGCGGCAGCAGCTGTGCTCCGGACTGCGACCGGACGCGCTGCCCGCTGCCCCCCGAGACGGTCTCCCGCCACCCCGAGGTGCTGTGCTACTCAGTGTCCCCGACTGGGAAGGGAGGGTGACAGCGAGGTGCCCCCATGGGCTGGGGTCCCGGCGGAGACCCTGCGCCAGGGCCGGCCCAGAGCCGAGGCTCCTCGGTGTTTGCCGTGTTGAAGGCGGCCGCGGCGACGTTCACGGCCCGGCGGACGGGAGACCAGCGACAAGCGAGGGTCTCAGTGGCGCGAGAGTCTTGATCTTGGGGTCGTGGCGCGAGGCCCACGCAGGGTGCAGAGCTTACTTTATCGAGAGAGACTAGGACGAGGACTGTAGTACGAAGTCACCAGGAAGTGACACGAGACCAGACCCAAATAAAGTCAGGGAGGAGCCATGCAGGGAAAGTGTTTCAGGCAGAGGGGACACCACGTGCAAAGGCCCTGGGGCAGGACCAGGCCTCGTGTGTGGGAGGAACGGCCAGGAGGCCCCGGTGGCTGGAACAGAGAGGGCACGGGGGAGAGAGGGAGGAGGGGCGGGCGGGGGAGGGCGGGGCAGGTCGTGCGGAGCCTTGGGGCCTCGTTATATGCCAGACGGGGGTGCGGGTCTCTGCTGCAGAAAGAACAGACCAGACAGCTCTGTCCCCACAAGGACTCTGTATTTGGCGCTGAATCATACCACCCATTCCCTCCTTGGGGCAAAGCCAGAGGGGCCCCAGGTCCCCCTGAATCAGGCCGTTGAGGCCCTGCCCCTAGCTCCCAGGGCGAGGACAGTTACCCCTCGACCACAGGGAGCAGCACAGCCTGGGGCAGGGACCTGGAGGAAGCTCAGAGCCAGGGGCAAGTTTAAGGTAGGAAGTTGCCAGACATGGGAGACGGACAGCTGAGCGGGGGACGCTCCTGTCCTCTCCCGGGACCCAGCCTCCCCACGTGCTGGGCAACCACACGGGCAGAATGACCTAGAAAAACAGCCTCAGCAGGAAGTTTGCCTTAGGGAGAGACTGTGTCCCTGCAACGTCCAGGTCAGAATTAAGGACAGCCGCGGCGGGAGGGCACAGCCGGCGGCTCCTGCTGCCTCCCACGGCCTCCCTCCTGGTCCCCTGCTGGAGGCCACGAGCGGAGAGCCACCGATCCCTGGTCTCCTCGTGCTGTCAGCAGCTCCGTCCCCACCACTCCCGGGGCTGTTCCGCGGCGTACGTGAAATCCCAGGCATGGGTGGGGGGCACCTAGAATTCAGTTTGGTGTTTCTTTTCATTTTATTTGTGCATTCTGTCGCTGACAACCCAGATTTTTTTAACTCCCCGTCTCAGCGCCTCTCGGCTGTCTTCCCCGGCGGTGAGTTCCCGGCTCCCCGGTCCCACGGTAGCCGTGGACTGCCGCCCGTTGGATCCCCTGCCGACGAATACGGGGCAGTTCCAGGTTTCCTCCGTTTAACTAGATCAGCTGTCTTCCTCTGCTGGTGCGCGGGAGTCTCCTCGACGCCACAGCAGACACAGACCGTGATTTGACCAATCCCCTAGGGATGGACGCGGACGCTAGGTCCAGTTTCTTTTTCTCGCTATCTCCAATGACCCTGCAGCAAACTCAAGGGGTCTGTCCGCAGTGCTGGGCTCCCTCGCAAGTCTCTAGGGGTGGCGGGAATCCTTCCTGGCATCTTCCAGCTCTCAGGGGTTCCTGGTGGTCCTCAGTGTCCCATGGCTCCAAGCCACACCCTCCAACCCACTCTGTGCGTCTGTGTCCATGACTCCCCTTTGTACCGGAAGACCAGTCATGGGGTGAGCCCAGGGTGACCTCGTCTTACCTGGATTGTGCCTGCAAAGTGCAGACCCTCCCCGCCCAACCCCTCGTGCTCGGCGTGAAGCCGGCAGGGACCAGGGCTCTGGGCGTGTTCATTCCCCGAGGAGTCTGGGCAGGCGGGAGCCGGCCTCCCAGATGTCCAGCAGATGGAGGACCTGGAGCCTGAGTCCCTGCCTGGCCGGTCCTGTGGGAACAGTGTGGAAACAGGCAGCCCCTCATGGGGGAGGCTTGGGGAGATGCAGCTGCTCTCAGTCCCCATCCAGCGGCCATCTGGCTGGACCCTCCCCGCCAAGCCCCACCTCGACCCCCAGGGTCTGGCTGCAGCCCAGCAGGGTAGAGGGAGGAGCACAGGCCACATGTCAGCGAGCTCCCTCCCCCACGGCAGTTCCCCCAGCCTGGCACTCCCTTCCCCAGACACCAGGGCACTTCCCGATCATTTACTGGGTCTCTCTGAGCTGCCTGTGGCCATCACGACAAAAATGCCACATGCGGAGGGACTTAAAACAACAGAGACCTATCCTCTCCCCGTTCTGGAGGCCGAAGTCTGACATCGGGGTGTGACACGACCCAGCCCCCTCCGAAGGCTCCGGGGAGGACCCCCTCTTCCGCATCCAGCTTTCTGTGGCTCCGCACAACGCTTGGCTTTCCTGGCTTAGACACACCAGATCAGTCCCTGCCTCTTCTTCATGTGGCCTCTGGCATTGATGTGAGTGTCCCTGTCCCTCTGGTTACAAGGACACCTGTCCCTGGCTGTAGGGCTGCCCGATCCCAATAGAACCACATCATAACTGATCACATCTGCAGGACCCTGTTTCCAAACGAGGTCCCCTTCACAGGTATCAGGGGCTAAGACTCAAACACGGCTCTTGGAGGGACGCCAGCCAGCCCTCTGCCGGGTCTCAGCTCAGATGTCGCCTCCGCTGGTCTGCGGCGGCAGCATCATTCATCCTCACGGCCCACCCTTCCTTCCAGAGCGTCCGGGTGTGTCCCTGGACTTGCTGTCGGTGTGGATCGAGCACTGGGGTTCCCCCAGCAGGTGCCGGGTCTCACCACACTCCTGGGCTCTCGGGAAATCCAAGTGATGAAGACAAAGGAGAGGTTACAGCCCCCTGGGAGGTCGCAGCCATGACCGGGATTTTAAACTACGTCCTAATTTCGTGCGGTGGTTGGACCAGTGTGGACACAAACACAGGGAAGAGGGAGCACAGCATGGGCGGGGCCCCGGGAAGGCCTCTGGGGGTAGCCAGGGAGAGGACTGAGACCACCTGCCACCCCGCTGGGAGGATGTCCACAAACCCCAGGAGGGCGGGACCGCCAGCTGCCTGGCCCTTCAGCGGACTCCGAGCCTGTATACAGAAGGCACTCAATAAGTTGTGTACACTATGTTGTGAAGTTCTCCAGTTCAATAAGTGCTTTCTCTTGTAATGTTTTTATTGAGATAAAATGGACATCACAAAAAATTTGCCCTTCTAAAGGGTACCTTTCGGTGACTTTCGGTGTATTCACAAAGTTGCGTAACCATCAGCACTAGCTAGTTCCAGAACATTCCAAGCAGCCGCGTCCCCATCAGCCATCCCCTCCCCCAGCCCCCGGCCCCCAGGAGCCCCCTTCCCGCCGGGGGAGGAGCCCGGTCTGGCCGCGTCACACGCGTGGACTCACACACCCCGTGTGGCCTCCTGTGTCTGGTTCCCTCCCTGCACACCGTGGGCTCGGGGCCGACCCGGGGCCGCGCGTGGGGGCCTCGCTCCGGCCGGTGGCCGAGGGACGCTCCGCGCGTGGGGGACCCGCTGTGTGTGTCCGCGCCTCTGCCAGGCGCGTTTGGGCAGTTTCCGGTTTCTGGCCATTAGGGGCGCGGCCGCCGCGGTCGCGGGTGGACCGGCTTTCGCGTGGCCGCGCGTCCAGCTCTCCGCCGTGCGGGGCCCTCCGCGGAGGGACGCGTCTTGCGCGCGGCGGGGTCGGGACGCTGGGCCCCGCGTGCTGATGCCTGCCCCGCCCTCAGGTGCCCACGAGGATGCTGGCGCGGCCCTAGGCCCACGCTCCGCACCATGACCTGCTGGCTGTGCGTCCTGGGCCTGCAGCTCCTGCTCCTGCCCGCGGCGCCCCCGCCGGCCGCCGGCTGCCCGGCCCGCTGCGAGTGCTCGGCGCAGACGCGCGCGGTGGCCTGTCCCCGGCGCCGGCTCACCGCCGTGCCCGACGGCATCCCGGCCGAGACGCGCCTGCTGGAGCTCAGCCGCAACCGCATCCGCTGCCTGAACCCGGGCGACCTGGCCGCGCTGCCGCTGCTGGAGGAGCTGGACCTGAGCGAGAACGTGATCGCGCACGTGGAGCCGGGCGCCTTCGCCAACCTGCCGCGCCTGCGCGTCCTGCGCCTGCGCGGGAACCTGCTCAAGCTCATCCCGCCCGGGGTCTTCACGCGCCTGGACAACCTCACGCTGCTGGACCTGAGCGAGAACAAGCTGGTCATCCTCCTGGACTACACCTTCCAGGACCTGCGCAGCCTCCGCCGGCTGGAGGTGGGCGACAACCACCTGGTGTTCATCTCGCGCCGCGCCTTCGCGGGGCTGCTGGCGCTCGAGGAGCTGACCCTGGAGCGCTGCAACCTCACGGCGCTGTCCGGAGAGTCGCTGGGCCACCTGCGGGGGCTGGGCGCCCTGCGGCTGCGGCACCTGGCCATCGCCGCCCTGGAGGACCAGAACTTCCGGAGGCTCCCGGGCCTGCTGCACCTGGAGATCGACAACTGGCCGCTGCTGGAGGAGGTGGGCGCCGGCAGCCTGCAGGGGCTCAACCTGACCTCGCTGTCCGTCACGCACACCAACATCACCGCCGTGCCGGCCGCCGCGCTCCGCCACCAGGCCCACCTCACCTGCCTCAACCTGTCGCACAACCCCATCAGCACGGTGCCGCGCGGCTCCTTCCGCGACCTGGTCCGCCTGCGCGAGCTGCACCTGGCCGGCGCCCTGCTGGCCGTCGTGGAGCCGCAGGCCTTCCTGGGGCTGCGGCAGATCCGCCTGCTCAACCTCTCCAACAACCTGCTGTCCACGCTGGAGGAGAACACCTTCCACTCGGTCAACACGCTGGAGACGCTGCGCGTGGACGGGAACCCGCTGGCCTGCGACTGTCGCCTGCTCTGGATCGTGCAGCGCCGGAAGACCCTCAACTTCGACGGGCGGCTGCCGGCCTGCGCCACCCCGGCCGAGGTCCGCGGCGACGCGCTGCGCAGCCTGCCCGACTCGGCGCTCTTCGAGTACTTCGTGTGCCGCAAGCCCAAGATCCGCGAGCGGCGGCTGCAGCGCGTCACGGCGGCGGCGGGCGACGACGTGCGCTTCCAGTGCCGCGCCGAGGGCGAGCCGGCGCCCACCGTGGCCTGGGTGACGCCGCGCCACCGCGCCGTGACGGCCGACAGCGCGGGCCGCGCGCGCCTGCTGCCCGGGGGCACGCTGGAGATCCGGGGCGCGCGCCCGCAGGACAGCGGCACCTACACGTGCGTGGCCAGCAACGCGGGCGGCAACGACACGTACTTCGCCACGCTGAGCGTGCAGCCCGCGCCGGCCGCCAACCGGACCCCGGGCGAGGGCCGCAACGAGACGCAGGCGGCCGCGCGCTTCCCGCTGGACCTCACCACCATCCTCGTGTCCACCGCCATGGGCTGCATCACCTTCCTGGGCGTCGTGCTCTTCTGCTTCCTGCTGCTCTTCGTGTGGAGCCGCGGCCGCGGGCAGCACAAGAACCACTTCTCCGTGGAGTACTCCTTCCGCAAGGTGGACGGACCGGCGGCCGCGGCGGGCCAGGGCGGCTCCCGCAAGTTCACCATGAAGATGATCTGACGCCCCGCGCGCGCCGGCCCGTCCCACGAGCACCTGTGCATCTCCCGGAGGCCGCCGCCGCCGGCGCCCCGCGCGACTGACCCCCTTTTTTGTAGGGACCGGACCACAGGACTGTCTTCTCATCAGGACTCATCTTTTGCATAGTTTCTCGAGCATTTTCTAAAGGTTTCCCCCCGGTCTTCCTGTCCCTCCTGAGCTGGGTGGGAGCTCGGAGACCCCTACAGCCCTCTCTGCAGATGGTTCACACCCCCTACCCCTGGCTGGGGGCCCCCTGACACGGCTCGCACCCCGGGGGAGGATGGCCTACATCCGGGACGTGGGGGGCCGCCCAGCCCCCGGGGGAGGCGTGCCCGGATGCTCCACTCCGCACACGCAGCACACAGGTGTTCACACCCAGGACACGCTCTTGGACACACAGCTCCGAAACAGAACCCAGCCGACCCTCAACAGGCGCCCCAGGCTGCCGAGCTCGCCTTGAGCACACAGGGCTCTTGTGAGAGCACAACTCACACCCGGGACATACCCTGTTCACACTCAGGACACACCCAGCTCACACTCGGGACACACGCGTACCACACCTGAGACACCCAGCTCACGCACGGGACAACCCCAGCTTACACTGGGAATGCACTCGGCTCACACCCGGGACAAGGCTCACAGCCAGGCCACGCTCGGCTCACACACGACATCCAGTTCACACTCAAGACACACCCAGCTTAGACCCAGCTGACGCTGAACGCACGCCCCAGGCTGCAGAGCTCGCCATGGGGACCCAGGGCTCTCCCGAGAGCACGACTCACGCCGGGACAAGCCGCTCACACCTGGGATATGCACAGATCATAGCTGAGACACACTCAGCTCACACTCAGCTCCCGCTCGACTGGCTGTCTCTGGGGGAGTGTCAGGGCTACACTGAGGTCTTCCAGAACAGGCAGTGCTCCCGTTGGGGGCCCAGCGTGAAACAGGCTAGTCTGGGCCCCTGCCCCCAGACTCTCCCCCAGTCCGGGACCCACCAGCCCAGCAGGGTGGGCTGCCCACTAGGAGAAGCCATCTCCCCCGCTTCCTCTGCCACCCACAACAGCGGCCACCTGCCTCCTCTGCCCATGCCACACAGGAGGGGCG
Source organism: Mustela nivalis (assembly GCF_964662115.1). Classification (NCBI taxonomy): domain Eukaryota; kingdom Metazoa; phylum Chordata; class Mammalia; order Carnivora; family Mustelidae; genus Mustela; species Mustela nivalis. The sequence goes on from NW_028135371.1 coordinate 129,139, forward strand.
GCCGTCCTGGCCCCTGGCTGGGGAGCATGGCTTCTGGGGTGTCCCCCTCCAGCAGGCCAGCTGGAGTGACCTTCAGTCCTGAGTCCACACTACCCCCTCAGCCAGCCTCAGAAGGGCCCCAGTGCAGCCCTACCAGGCCTGGCCCAGCGCTGTGACCCGCTGCACCTGCGGGGAATGAGGCCAGAGAGTGTGTGAGGTTCTGAGGGTCCCCGTTAAGTGCAGTCTCTGCCACTTTGGAGCAGAGCTAGGGCTAAAGGGTAAGGGAGCCACAGGCAGACGGAAGCTCGGGTTAAGGAAGAACTCCCCTAAGCTTACTGCCCTGTTACTCTTCAGATAGTGAGTTCCCCATCACTGGGGGTAAGCAACAGGAGCTGATGTTTTACAACAGGAGCTGATGGAATGGGGTCCATCCATGATCCTGCCTCTGCCAGGTGGATTACTGCCCCCACCCTCCACCTGGGCCAGATGACAGGGCATCGTTTGAGGGAGGGGCACAGGAAACACTGTGGGACCCCTTGACTAATAAGGAGCTTGGCCTCCCCCCACGGTTAGGACAATGTTCTTCAGGACCTCGTAGGAAGGCTCGAAACCAGGTCTGTTCCCTTCCAGGAGTGCAGTTACAGCTGATGGCTGAGAACCCCTGGACCTCGTCTGTAACGTAGGTCTGAGGTCAAGTCCACGGCTGCACATATCTGAGGCCACGTGCACGGACTGGCTTGCTGGTTGTCCCGGGTCCCGGGTCCTTCAAGATCTTTCTGAGATGAGCCAGAGAGAAAGCTGGGCCAAGACTGGGGGTTTTGAGCACAGGATTCAGACAGAACCTGGAGGGGATACTGGCCCTCCCCCCGGGCTGCGCGGCTGGACACGGTAAGCCTTGGTCCTGCTCCCTCCTGCCTCAACCCCACTCGTGGCGGGACGTAGCGACGGCCAAAGGGGGTGTCCTGTGCCCCCGAACTCCACCTGAGTTGGGCAGGACCGACTGGTTTTCTCCCTTCACATCCTCCTGACCTTGGTTGCCGTAACAACCCCAAGGGCCCCTCAAAATGACATCCAAGTGCCTTTAGCATCATCAGCGATGGGAGGGAGTGTTCTCAGCAGCGTCCGGACACGCACACCGGCGGCGCCTGGGATCCCCCACCTCCCACCCCAACATGAACCCGGAACCCCCCAGGCCCCCAGCTCCCTCCTGCTGTGTTTGGTTGGAACCCAATAAAAATGAAGCAGATTTAATAACAGACTTCAGGGCTTTTTTTTTTTTCCTTTGAACGCTCACGGGAGGAGTGGGGGCAGGAAGGAGTGGCTGCCGGGGTCCCCGGGGGGAACCGTCGGGTTCCAGCTCCAAAGCCGGGCCTGCGGCGCGGCGCGCTTGCAGAGACGGAACGGCTCACCGTGATGGCTTCGGGTCTTGCTTCGGGAGCGCCCTTGCTGCTCCGGGGGCCGCTCCCAGAGCCCATGTTGACTCCTTCCGACAGGTCAGAGCCCTGAGGGCTGCGTCCTCTTAGGATCCCACTTTCCCGTGGGCAAAGGCAGGTCAGGGATGGAGAGCATTTGCCCAGAGTCCCCAGCTGAGGGAAGGTGGGGCGCCCCCTGCCGCGCTTCCTCCCTCCAGGCTTGGGGGGTCCTAGCAGTCTCCCTGCTTCGGGCGGCTGGGAGAAAAAGCAGGCAGCTTAAAAAAAAAGATTTGTCTGTTCATTTGTTTATTATGTAACTCCGCTCTCCCCCTAACGTGGGGCTCGAACGCACACCCAGAGATCAAGAGTCACGTGCTCTTCTGACTGAGCCCGCAGCTTTTAGGGGCGCCTGGACGGGTCAGGTGTCTGCTCTTGGTTTCGGCTCAGGCCGTGATCCCGGGGTCCTGGGATCGCACCCTCGTCAGGCTCCCTGCTCAGCGCAAGCCGGCTTGGGACGCTCTCTCTGCCGGAGCCTCCTGCCCCCTCACGCAGGGACATGCACTCTCTCTCTCAAATAAAAATAGGGTTTTTTTGTGTGTGTTTTTGTAAGAGAGCAGGCTTTTTTTTTTTTTTAAGATTTTATTTATTTGACAGACACAGATCACAAGTAGGCAGAGAGGCAGGCAGAGAGAGAGGGGGAAGCAGGCTCCCCACTGAGCAGAGAGCCTGATGTGGGGCTCGATCCCAGGACCCTGGCTCATGACCTGAGCTGAAGACAGAGGCTCAACCCACGGAGCCACCCAGGCGCCCCAGAGCAGGCTCTTAAACCAAGCACTTTATCCACCCTCTCTGGAAGGAGGTACGCCGGGTCAGACCAGTCAGCAGACTCTGACCCGGGTGAGACGCCCACGGGCGGCCTCTCACAAGCCACTCGGGGCCTCTCTCCAGGCCTCCCGGTTCCCATCTGACGCTGGGAAGAAGTGTCCTTTCTCGCGCTGCAGGACGGGGACGCATCAGGCTGTGGGCGACCCTCCACGCCTGACTTCCAGGAAGCTGCCAGGCGAGGGCGCTGGCCCTGGAGCTCCCAGAGCCCCCCTTCCCCGCTCCTCCCACAGCAGCGGCAGGACAAACCACCCCTCCGCAGCGATGCCCAGCTCCCTGGTTCAAACCAGGTCCAAGACCCAGAAGGTCCTGAGTCCGTCTTGTTCTCGGGGTGGGGCGGAGGGGTCCTCCTTCCAAGGCCCAGCAGAAAGGAACCCAAACAGAGGACGGGCCACTCACAGGGTCTCTGTGGGTCCCCCCAAAATACAGGACAGGGATGGGCACCTGGGTGGCTCAGTGGGTTGAGCCGCTGCCTTTGGCTCAGGTCATGATCTCAGGGTCCTGGGATCGAGCCCCGCATCGGGCTCTCTGCTCAGCAGGGAGCCTGCTTCCTCCTCTCTCTCTCTCTGTCTCTCTGCCTACTTGTGATCTCTCTCTGTCAAATAAATAAATAAAAAATCTTAAAAAAAAAATACAGGACAGGGGTCCAGTCAGCATGCGTGGGCCCGGGAGGGGGGCACTGACCATCCCTGCCTCGGTTTCCCCTCCCAGATGGAGCTGGAATGATGAGGCAGTTTCTCCGGCCGCGCCCACACACCGCGCATCTCTAAGGCCATTTCCCGGCGCAGACCCACTTTCTGTGCGGACCCCCTCTCTTCCAGGTCCCTCCAGCCTCTGCCCGCCCCAGGGCGTCCCCGAGCCGAGCACAGGGACGCCCCGTAAGGGAACTGAGAGGCTTACAACAGCTGGGATCTCTTAGTCGACCGTCCGGAGCTCAGAAGTGTGGAATGGGTCAGCAGGGCTGGTCCCCCACGCGGGGCAGCCCCGGGTTAGGGCCAAGGCCAAAGGTCCCCAGTCCTGAGCCTCAGGGGAGGCTCACCCAGCAGGGCAGGGCGGGGTGCTGAGCACTCTGCCCTCCCCGCCTGAGAAGGTCCCCCGGGAGCCCTCAGAGGAGAGGCCCGCCCGAGGCAGGCAGCCGGCCCCCAGGCAAGCCCACCACCCTGCCCCGTCCTGGGAGCAGAAGTCCCCGGAGAGATCACCGCGGTCCCAGCCCGCTGCCCACTCACGGCCCCCACCCCAGCCCCGGCTTGGCCACGCCGCCACGCAGGGCGGGGACCAGGCGGGAGGTAGCGAGGCCCTGCCCTCGGGCACAAAACGGAAGGGCAAGCCCGGCACTCGGTCTTCCAGATCAGCGTTCCGCCAAGAAAATGAACTCCTGGCCTCGCTCCACCACGAGCAAGAATCCATCTCAAATGAAACAGCCCCCGGTCCCACAGGACCCCGCCAGGCCGCGTTCTAGGGACAGACAGGTCACTTACCCGCGGCACTGGAGGCCCCGGGCCGGACAGCCCACTGTGTCTCTTCAGTCTCACGTGGGATGCTCTGTATCTTGACAGCCTCACCGTACATTCCGTGCTCGGGTGGGTGCCCGGCACGCGCTCCCCCGGGGGCAGGTCACAGCCAGCTGCCAGCTGGGGCGCCCACGGGTGTCCTGTTGGGAAAGGACCTCAGAAGGATGTGGGCAGCGCAGGCACCTCTGGTCCCACCCTGACCGCCCCGGAGTTGCGAAATCCGTCCCTCGGAGCCCACACCCTCCCCCCTCCTCCTGTCGCGAGGTTCCCAAGGGGCGGGCACCGGTGACAGATGGAGACCGTCAATCTGTCGGCTCAGGAAGCTGAGTGTGGGGAGAAGGGAGAACACAGGATCAAGTCAGGGAACCTCACGCTGGAAAGGCCTTGAGCTCAGTCTGTCGCTGTTGCCCAGAACGGGGCCGGGGACCCGTGTGGAACCTGGTCACCTGTGGCTGCTCCTGCTTCCCCCGCAGACAGGGCCCTGGTCACCCAGCACTGCTCCGAGGACCCATCACTGTGCCCGGCCCGGCCATGGAGCCCCAGGAGAATTCCCTACCCTCTACCCTCTCTGCGCTCACGGCCCCTGAGCCAAACCACAGGGGCGGAGACAGAAGCCCAGCACCGACTGTGCCATCGCAACTCCGCCCGCAGGGGATGGCTCCGCTTTCCCTTCATGGAGGGGGTGGGGAGGCCGCCGGCCCGGCGGCAAACCTCCAGCCCAAACACGGCTGAGTTCCAGCATCCGGACCCCCGGGTTTGCACCGTGTGGCCATCATAGACGAACCGTCCAGAGCTCAGACGGACGCTTGCTCCCACCAGCCCTGCCCCGGGTCCCAGGCTGGGCGGGCAGAGGGCGGGGGCGGGGGGCAGCTCCAGTGACGATGACCCACAGAAGGGGAAGTGAAAACCAGGGAGGAAAGAGCCGGCCTGGGGGCGCTTCTCGCTGCCCCCGCGTTGCCCGGGATCCCCAGCGTGACTGGCTCCCCACTGCCGTCCGTCGTCTGAGCCTCAGCGCAGGGACCGTCCCCGTGTCGCCCCCTCCCCGGCCCCCCACGCGTGGCCCAGGCCACGTCCTCTAGCCTAGAGGATCCTTCCCACCTCGGAGGGAGGCGTCCCCTGCGGGCAGGCAGGGAGCACGGCCTGGGGAAGTGATGCAGCGGGCGCCCCGCCCTGCGGTCTTCGGTTGCACGGGGCTTCCGGGCGGCTGCGGGCCACCGGGCAGCCTGGACGGGGCCGAGCGCCTGCCCCGGAGTTTGACCCCAAGACTGCCCCCGCCCCCCCGTCACTCAGGTCCTGCAGGTAGGGGCTCCTGGAGGGGTCCTGGGGTGGGGGTTGGGCAGAAGCAGCACCTCGTGGAGGTCGGGGTGACAGGGGTCTGGGTGGGGCGTGGCCCGGCTGCCCAGCTCTGGGAAGGAGACCTGGTGTTGTCATAGGCCCCCAGCTGACCCCCCATCCCTGGCCCGGCCCCCACAGCTGGACCTTCTATTCAGTCCGTGTCGCAAAAGCACAGGGTCCTTCTCACTGCCCTGGACGGTTGAGAGGGGGTGTTCCTGCCCCACCCAGAGGAAAGGAACCCAGGGAGGGCCACACCACCCCAGGGCCACCAGCAGGCCAGTCCGGACAAGACGACCGAGGCTGCCCCCCGCGCCTAGCTCCCTGCTCCCCCACGCACACCATCAGCACCCCGCACCGGCCCACCCCCGTGGGTCCCCAACTTTGACCCCCCCCCCACTGCAGCATGAGCGGCCCTGAGCCACCCACCGAGACCCCTGGGCCTGACGCCCCGACCTGGCCGACTCCGCCCACTTACAGCAACCTTGGTGAGCCCCCGGGGGGCCTGGCTGGAGGACTGGGGCGGCAGGGCGGGCGGCTGAGCCCGAGGGCTTAGGGAGGCCCCTGCCGGAGGGCGGCTTAGCTCACCCGCAGGGTCACGGTCCCCACAAAACTCTGCTGAGGGAGGGAGCAGCTGGGAGCCCCAGCTCATCTACGCGAGGAAGCCGGGGCTCCCAGAGGTGGGGTCACCTGGCCGGAGCACCACAGGGACACAGGGTCACCTGGTGTGGGGTGGACGTGTCTTGGCCACGGACACGTCGCTCCTCTGTGAACTGCGGGGGCACCCGTACCCCACGGGGCCACCCTTCCCATCCTGCAGACAGGGCAGTGGGGTCCCGAGCCCATGTGTCCTCACCCCTTCCCTGCTCCCCACCATCAGGCGAGGTCCGGGCCCAGCTGCTGCCATCCAAGGCCTGCCGCTCCCGGATATCCAGGCCCCCCTTGACTGACCCGCAGCCCCTGCCCCCACCTCTGCCCAAGAAGACCCTGGCCAGGACCCAGTCCCTGCCCACCCACAGGGCCCCCAGCTCCGGCCCCACTCCCGCAGGGCAGCCTCGGAGGCCCTATCTGGGGTCCCACAGTGTGGACGAGAGCCAAGCCGGCGACGAGCGAGCGCGGGCCCCTGGTCCCCCTGCGCAGCCACACATTCGCTCGCTCGACAGCCTGCTGGGCCTCGGCTGGCCCGACCTGCATCGCCCCGAGGCTGTGCGCGCCTTCCTGGAGGCCCAGCAGCTGGAAGGCCTCCGTACCGTGCACGCCCAGCTCCGGGCCCGGCTGCTGGGGGGCCGCCCGGGTCCCTGTCACCCCGGCCACGGCTTCCGCCTCCTGGACAGCTCACCCTGTGTGGACAGCGGGGACGCCCTCTACTACCGCCTGGTGCGGGTGGGCGACGAGGCGTGGCACATGCTGGCTGCCAAGGTGAGCCCCGCCCGTGCCCCTGCTCCGCGGAGTCGCCCCCGTCTCCCACGTTGGGTGTCGTCTGGGACGCACGCCATTTGGGCTTCCCGTCTTAATCCGCGACAGACGCGCAGACACAGCCCTGGGAACCGCGTGTCCGAGGTGTGCGGTGGTGGATGCGTGCGTCGCCAGGGAGTCCTAACCCCCGTCTCCCAGGCGCCCTGCAATCCGCGTCTGCACCCAGCCCACCGTGCTCCGTGGCCACCGTATAATAAGTCCTAGTCTCTGCCACCATCAGCATGTCGAGCCCCTCTGCGTGCCCTGAGCCGTCCTACGGAGCCCAAAGCGCCCTTACCCACCGAATCCCCACACACGCTTTGCTACGCGACTGGCACCGCCCTTGTCATAAGATCTTCCGTTTTTGCGCGCCACTCAGGGAGAAAAAAACAGATCCCCGTGAAGCCACTCGTGTCAGACACAGACTTTTCAGACGATGCTCAGCAGTGAGGCTGCGCTGGCGGCCCGTCCCCCTCACACCCCGAGTGCAAGGGAGGGCAGTGCGGCTGGCCGCGCGGGTCAGGGACGGCCGCTGGGCCCTGACTCCCGCGTGGAAGCCCCCACCCCGCCCGGCGAGTCTAATGTAATTCCCAGAGCTGGTGCTCCTCTGACCTTCTAGAAAGAGTCTTGCTGTCCTGCACTAGGGCTTCTGGCCGCTGGGGCTTCAGAGGCCTTGAGCCAGGGCCGCCCCCCCCAACCCCGAGATGGATCTCAGGATGGGACAGAGCCGCCGAGCGAGACACCTGCTCTGCCGTAGCCTGGACGCTCACGGCGGCTGCTTGCTAACCTTCTGGACATCTTGGCTCCGACTAAACCGAGTATGGGGGTTGTCGTGTCCACCGTAGTTAGCAGGTGTAGAATGTGGCTACTGGAACGTCCAATGACACCGCGGCCTGGGTCGTGTTTCTCTGGGACGGCCTGCCCTCGGCCCCCACACTGCCCGCCTCCTCACACCTCTGAGGGGCTGCAGTCCGACCCCCGACCCCATCGTCCTTAGCGGAGCTTTCCCTGAAACCATGCTGGCGACAGACAGCGAATTAACACGTTGCAGCTCCTGCTTCTGGAGGCTGAGCACACGCAGCAGGGGCGGCGGGAAGGCCCCTGCGGGCAGAGCGCCGGCGGGGGTCTCCGCGCTCAGGCCTCTGACGGCCCCCACTTTGCCCCTCAGGTGCCCAAGCCGGGAGCCGAGGAGCCCCACCCGTGGGGCCTGGAGCTGCAGGCCTCGCTGGGCCCACACTTCAACCTGCAGGGGCTGTGCGGCCTGGTACCCGAGGACGCACTGCCCGGAGCGCCCTGGAGCGGGTCCGTGGCACTGGCGGCCGAGGTGCCAGAGCGCACACTGACCCAGTGGCTGTCCGAGGTGGGCAGGCGGCCGCGGCCCGCGGAGTTCCCCTGGGTCGCGGCCCTGCTGCTGCTGCAGCTCACGTCGGCGCTGGAGCACCTGGAGGCTCGGGGCGCGGCCCTGGCAGAGCTGCGGCCCGAGAACCTGCTGCTGGCGGCGCCCCGGGGCTGTGCCACGGCCGGGCCCCCTCGCCTGCTGCTGGCTGACTTTGGCCGCGTCCGCCCCCAGCCCCCGGGCCCCCCGGGCCCCCACGCGCAGCAGCTGAGCCACCTGCTCAGGGCCCTCCTGGGCCCCGCAGCGCCCTCAGCCACGCCCTTGGCAGCCGGCCTGGAGACTCTGGCGGCCCGGCTGACCCACTCGCGGCCCTCGGCGGCCCAGGCGCGGGCTGCGCTGCAGGTGCTGCTCTGGGGCCCCGGGCCTGCGCTGCGCGGCCAAGGAGCCCCGCTCGGGCCCTGGCTGCGGGTGCGCCGTGCGCTGCTGGTCCTGCACCTGGCCGAGCGGGCCGCGGCAGGGGAGGCGCCCGGCCTGGAGGACTGGCTGTGCTGCACATACCTGGCTGAGGCCACGGAGGCCTCCCTGGGCCACGCCCTGGCGCTGCTGTGGGACTGACGCCTCCCAAGGGCCTCCCCGAGAGGTAGGCACCCTTCCCAGGCCTGGCGCCAGAAGGCCAGTGGGGACCGCCTGCACGATAGAGGGGACGCCCTCTTCCAGAAACAGCCAGAAGGGTGCAGGACCGTGGACACACGGCCCCCTTTCTACGCCGGGGACTTGGGCCCAAGTCCTCCCCTGGAAGCCGGGGGCTGGGGCTAATGACCAGTGCCTCCAGAGGCTTTCTGATGCCAGGACAACCCCCACTTCTACTGGCTGTGGCCACTCCCTGTCCACCAAGGTCTCTGTGAGTATGGGACCCCTCCCCCCAGCTTCCAGCAGAGGCGAGGCTGTCCCTCTAGTGCTGGAGTCTGAGGGTCACCGAGACGGTGAGGAGGTGACGCTGTCCTCCATCTCCTGCCCCGGAGCACCCCTTGTGCCGAGGATGGCCAGTGACTGTGACTCTAGACCTGGTTGGCGTCTCCAGGGGGAGGGGAAGCTCCTAGAACCCGAGGCGCCCAGGCCCCCAGCACAGCCCGCCTCAGAGGAGTCTGAACTCACCTGCCCAAGCGTCCCCACGGGGTCCCATGCCTTCGGCCTCCCCCACTCCCTCCACCCACGGTGGCCTCCGCGCTCTTCCTCCGTGAAATTAAATGGTCCAGCTGCCAAGCCTCTGCATGGGCTGTTCCCCCCGCCGGACTCCGAATCTCACCTCCTCTAAGCAAATCACGTCGCTCCTCCCCGTGCCTGCGCCCAGAGCACCGACCTCCACCTGGAAGTATTTCTCTCACGGCCTGCCCCCTGACCGCGTCACCCCCCAGGCTCTGAGCTCCCCCAGAGCCAGGCTTAACCCGCAGCCGCCGTTTAAACGCCCAGGACGACGTAACACCCGCAAGGAAGTCTCGACTGCGACTGGGACCCTGAGGGAGAGAACGGGTCTCAGTCTATGCCTCTGGTAAAGGCCCCGAGGGTTCCCACCGCCCTTGCCTCTGGGGCCTCCAGTCTTGCCCCCTCGCTTCCCCTCCCCCTCACGGCTAGCTCCCAGGGACGACCAGGGCTGCTCGGTGCCCTCAGAACAGAGTGGGCTCCTTCCCACGTTCCCTCCGGCCAGTCCCTCCGGCCTCACTGCCCGTCCGCTGACCTCCAGGACTTGCCCACCTGGTTTCTGCCCCTGGATCACTCTGTGCTTCAGACTCCTCTGTACCCTGCAACACCCCAACTCCAAAGCCCTTTGCACTGCCCCCAGACTGGTGTGCTGCCCGGCTCTGTCCCTTCGGACCTTTGAGGGCCGGCCCCACCTTCAGTCGCTGAACATCCCCAGACACACTCCCATCCCTGCGGGAACCTGTCCCGCTCCGTGAAAGATGCCCCCTCTTCCCGCTGCGGCCCAGGCTCCAGCGTCCACCTCGGCCGTGCTCAGATGCGGCCAGCAGGTGGCACAGCAGGCCTGCCCGTCGTAGGCCTTCAGGAACCCCCCGGAGCCCGCTGACCCTCTGCGGGTCCCAGACCCCACATCCCCGCTCTGACCACCCCCACCTGCCCCCCCCCCACCGGAGCGGCCCTGCAAGGCCCTCCCCAGGGGCTGCTAGTGTCCCGGGAGCCCACACAGGCGAGGACGGGGACGCACAAGTCCAGGCGCAGGCCAGCACCTCAGCCCCACCCCACACGGACCCACAGAACCAGAGGGGAGGCTGCGCGGGGGGGGGCAGGAACTCTGCCAGCGCGGAGCCATGGCCGCCCCAGATAAGGCCGGGGAGCAGCAGACCCAGCTGGGGTGCGGCGGTCGGCCACCCAGGGCCTCCTGGGGCAGCCAGGACTGAAAACCTGGGGGGAGGCACAGCCACGCACCAGACCCCACAGGACCGGGCTGCCCCAGAGGGGTGCGGCGGTTCCCCCCCACGGGAGGGGTCACGCAGTGCGGAACCGGCACACCCGCGCCCCCACCCGACCCAAGCGGTCCCAAGCCCTTGGTCCCGGGGCACCGGGGCGGGGTCAGCGCCGGGGAACAGCACGGAGCCGACACAGGTGCGCAGGCGTCAGCGCTTTTATTCCGGTCTTGGGGGCGCCGGAGCGACCGGGCTGCTCCGGACCCGGACCCCGGACCCCCGGCGCCTCCCAGGGCGGTCCCGCGCGCACAACCGGAATCACCCCGACCAGCCGCGGAAGAGTAAAATATAAACTTTTATTTAGAATTAAAGCCGATGCGTCAGGCCGCGGCGAGCGCACCGCACAAGCACGACACGCGCCGGCCCCGCCCCCGGGAAGCGCGACACGCAGAGCGACGGCGATGCAGGGGCGGCGCCGCTACTCGTCGTCGCCCGCGGACTCCCGCTCGAACGTGTAGGCCATGAAGCAGGCGTCGGGTCTCTTGGGGACGAGGGGATGCCCCGGTCGCACAATCTCAAAGCCCAGAAAGCTGAAGGTCCGGAGCAAGGCGGCTGCGGGGGAACCGGGTCAGCGCCGCGCCCCGCCCCGCCGCGCCCCCGCCCCGCCCCGCCCGGCCCCCGCCCCGCCCGGCCCCCGCCCCGCGCACCTCGGTCGTCGCGGTTCCTGGCGAAGCAGACGAAGACGTGGGCGGCGCGCAGCTGCTCCTCCGCGAACTCCAGGAGAACTGCGAGGCTGAAGGGCCGGCGTCAGCGGGGCCGCCCCGCCCGCGGCCCCGGGGTCCCCGCCCCGCCCCGCCCCGCGGCCCACCTGTCCTTGCTGCCCTCGGGCAGGGCGCCGCCCGGGATCTCCACGTAGAGGCAGCGGCCGCGCAGCAGCGCCCGCCAGTCCACGCGCCGGGAGCCCGAGAGCCGCGTCTGCGCGCGCAGAATCCTCGTCGGGCCGTGGGGCGCGAGCTCCTCGGTCACGCGCAGCCGCTCGTCCTGCGGGAGGGAGCGCCGGTCCGCACGGCCGCCGCGGGCACGCGCAGGCCCCCGCCCCCGCCCCCGGCCCGGCCCCCGCCCCCGGCCCCGGCCCGGCCCGCGCGGTACTCACGGCGTGCAGGACGGCGGCCGCAGGGCTGTGATCCCGCTGACTCTCCCCTCGCCCACCTGGGATCTTCAGGGGTGGGTGAGGGACATCAGGAGCACCACCGAGGCCCCGGACCCAGGGGACTGCAGCCGGCGGCGGGGGCCCTGCCACGGCAGCACGCGGCGCTCAGCCCCGCGCAGGAGCCCCGCCGCCGCGCCCCCGCCCCGCGCCCCCGCCGCCCCGCACGCCGGCGCCCCTCCCGCACGCGCCCGCGGCCCCCGGGGAGGTTTTCGCCACCGCGCGGCCAATGGCTGCTCCCACAGGCCCCAACGCCGCCTCCATTTTCCCGGCTCGGAGCCCGGCCCCGTCCGCCTCGGCGCTCCGCGCGGCGCCCCCGACTCCGCGGCCCGCCGGGGGGACGCGCACCTGCCGCGGGCGCGCCGCCGAGGGCAGGGCGCGGCCCAGGGGCGCCCCGCGCGTCCCCCACCCCCGCGGGCCGCGACGTCAGGCCGCGCCGCCGCCCCCCCTGCCCCGCCGGGCCCGGAGCCCCCGGAGCGCCCGCCCCCGCTGCGGGGAGGCCTCGACACCCGGACGGACCCCGCGCTCCGGGCCCCCCGCGGGCCTGCGCGGCGGCGCTTCTGGAAGCTTCGGGCGGGGGCGGGGCGCTCACCTCTCGCGGCTGCGGCCTCCGCGGCTGTGCAGGCTGAGGAGCGGCATGGCGCGGGCGGCGTGGGCGGCGGAGCTGGCTTTGTCCCCCTCCTTCTCTCTGGCGAAGCAGTGGCTGTTGAGGATCCGCTGCAGGGAGGATTTCACCATCCGGCCGCTGGGGTCCGAAACCAGAAACCTCCGCTGCGCGTCTCCGCGCCGCCGCCGCTGCTCGCCGTTCGCAAAATGGCGCCGCCGCCGCCGCCCGCCTTTATAGGCGCCGCGCCCGGGCCACGCCCCCACGCCGCCCGGAACGCGGACGTGCGAGGGGGCGGGGCCGCGGGGCCCCCGGCAGCTCCGGACGTGCCCGCCCCCCTCAGCGTCTGACTGGCGGACGGCCGGGGTGGGGGCGGGACCGCCGCGGGGACCGCCCCCTCCACCAATGGCGACTCTCTGCGGGCGCGGGAGGCGGGGCGCCGTGGCGTCCGCAGCGCCGCGTACGCGCCCCGCCCCCATCAGCGGGGCCTGGGGTCGGGGGGCGCTGCGCCTTACGGGTCTCCGGGTGCTGGCAGTGGCGGCGTCTCCGCCGTGGCCCTTGTCGCCCTCGCTAGTGTCCCTGCCCCAAGCGGGGCCCCCTCTTCCGGGAGGCTCGGGGTGACAGAGGCCCTCGTATTCGCGGGCGGGGGTCCCAGAGCCCCCGCCCCACGGGGTGAAAGGCCTTTCCGTGGTAACCTCGGAAGGGTCGGTCCCGCGGTGGGTTTCTGGGTTCGGTCTTGCTCGGTTTCGGACCGCCGCGGCTGAAGAGAACCTTCATGCTCAAGACACTCGTGTTTCATGAAATGGAGCGTGTCGCTTCCGAGCTCAGCCAACAGTCCTGCTCCCAGAGAAACGCAGACCCCTCCCCGGTCAGCGCGGACCCGTCCCCGGTGAACGCGGACCCCTCCCCGCTGAACGCAGATCTCTCCCAGGTCAGCGCAGATCAGCGCGGACCCCTCCCCGGTCAGCGCGGACCCCTCCCGGGTCAACGCAGACCCCACCCGGGTCACCACGGACCCCTCCCAGTGAACGCAGACCCCTCCCGGGTCAGTGCGGACCCCTCCCAGTGAACGCACACCCCTCCCGAGTCAGTGCGGACCCCTCCCCGGTGAACGCGGACCCCTCCCCGCTGAACGCAGATCTCTCCCAGGTCAGCGCAGATCAGCGCGGACCCCTCCCGGGTCAACGCAGACCCCACCCGGGTCACCACGGACCCCTCCCAGTGAACGCACACCCCTCCCGAGTCAGTGCGGACCCCTCCCTGGTGAACGCGGACCCCTCCCCGCTGAACGCAGATCTCTCCCAGGTCAGCGCAGATCAGCGCGGACCCCTCCCCGGTCAGCGCGGACCCCTCCCGGGTCAACGCAGACCCCACCCAGGTCACCACGGACCCCTCCCAGTGAACGCAGACCCCTCCCGGGTCAGTGCGGACCCCTCCCCGGTGAACGCGGACCCCTCCCCGCTGAACGCAGATCTCTCCCAGGTCAGCGCAGATCAGCGCAGACCCCTCCCCGGTCAACACGGACCCCTCCCCGGTGAACGCAGACCCCTCCCGGGTCAGTGCGGACCCCTCCCCGCTGAACAAGGACCCCTCCCCGCTGAACGCAGATCTCTCCCAGGTCAGCGCAGATCAGCGCAGACCCCTCCATGGTCAACACGGACCCCTCCCCGGTGAACGCAGACCCCTCCCCGGTCAACGCAGACCCCACCCGGGTCAACACGGACCCCTCCCGGTGAACGCAGACCTCTCCCGGGTCAGTGTAGACCCCTCCCCGGTCAACGCAGACCCCTCCCTGGTGGACGCAGACTTTTCCCTGGTGAATGCGGAACCCAACGCAGACCCCTCCTGGGTCAGTGCAGACCTTTCCCCGGTGAACTCGGAACCCTCCCTGGTCAATGTAGACTCCTCCTGGGTGAACGCAGATCTCTCCCGGGTCAGTGCAGACCCCTGGCCAGTGAACGAGGACCCCTTCCCGTCAGCGGAGACCCCTCCCCAGTCAACACAGACCTGTCCCAGGTCAGCGCAGACCCCTCCCGGGTCCACAGAGACCCCCTCCTGGGTGAGCACCACCAGCCCAGGGAAGAAGGAGTCCAGAACCAGAGGTGGGAGGGGTTCCCGGGGGTGCCAGTGGAGCACAGAGCTTGCAGGTCCTGCTTCCTTTCCTGATTTTGCTTTTCAGGCACAAAGGGAGGGTCTGGAGAGTTAGGCGGAACTGAAGCAACTCTTGTACGTTTCTTTGTCTTCACAATTCATGCCTCTGGTTTTTATCTCATTTTTATTTCAATCTGCTGTGTCCATCTGGGTTAGAGACACAAGCTTTCCCCAAAGAGACCTTGAATGATTGCAGAACCCACAGGAGCTTAGTCTGCACAGCAGGTCTGCTGAATCCGTGTGTCTTATTAATTCCTTGCCAGGAGGAAATGCAGTATTTATATTCATAGAGTAATTCCACGTACAAATGTCTTATTTGCAGCTTCCGAACACGCATTACGAGAACGCCACCAAAACTCTAAGAATTGCGTGTGTTGGGCCAGCGCCATGGAATTGTTCTGGGAAAGAATATTTAATCCGTGACTTTGTGTAGCATTGCGGCCTGTGGTGAAACTTAAAAACAAGTGGATTCTTGGGGCGCCTGGGCGGCTCAGTGGGTTGGACGACTGCCTTCGGCTCAGGTCATGATCCTGGAGTCCCAGGATCGAGTCCCGCATCGGGCTCCCAGCTCCATGGGGAGTCTGCTTCTCTCTCTGACCTTCTCCTCTCTCATGCTCTCTCTCACTGTCTCTCTCTCAAATAAATAAATAAAATATTTAAAAAAAAAAAAAAAAAAAACAAGTGGCTTCTCGCTTCGATTTCCAATGGTTTCCAGTCATTGCGCAGAGGGGCACGCTTTCGCTGCAAAGGCGCCCTCCAGCCCACCCACACTGGCAGGGCGGCCGTGGCCGTCACTCTCTGTGGGACTGCTGTCTTGTTATGACTCAGGCCCTGTCTTCTTGAGGCTGGAAGAGCTTCTGCACTTTGAAATCTGGTTGGGTTTTTTGTTTGTTTCTTTTTTGGGTTCTCTGCCTCTTGTGGGTTCCCCAGTGTTTCGCACAGACGAGCGACTCTGGGCCAAGAGTCCAGAATCCAGACTGGCCACTGGTCACTGGGTCATAGGGTGTTTGCCCCCCATGCCTGCGGCCAGAAAGTGACAGAGACCACAGCTGACCCTCAGCACCAGTAGGTTCAAGACCGGCTCTGGTCCACTGCCCAGGAAGCACCTGGAACAGTGAGATGTCCACCAGAGCGCCTTCCCTGCAGGGGCGGAGTCTGGAGCCCTCCTCAGCTACAGGGCACCAGCAGGAGCCTTGAGAGACCCAAGACTTGGATGGGAAGGGTCCCCCACTTCATCGGCGGGCTTCGCGCTGTTGCTGGCCAACGTGCTCTTTAATTTGGGATCACTGTGGGTGGGAAGGGGCAAGATGTGGCTTCCTGGTAACACAAACAAGTTGAGCAACCTGCAAAGAAGCAGAGGTTGAAGAGTAAAAGGGGCGCTTGTGGGGTCAGGTGGGGCAGGGCGTCCGACTCGGGGAGAGTCGCTGGCGGGGTGCGGGCCGGCGGGGAGGGCATCCGAGGGCTCTCAGCACCTGGCAGGGATGTGGGAACAGTGTCCCTTGTCTTCTTGGGGAGGGCGGGCTCTGGGTCTCGGGGAAGGCCCCCTCTGCCTGCTGTCGGGGAGGTGGGGACAGCCGGCATGAGGAACATGTTCATTGGCTTTGGTGGCTGTGGGGGCAGGGCGGGGACCCAGGCGCCTGCCCCCACCAGGATGGGAAACCTCAAGGCTGGGTCTAAGTGTCTTTCCAGATGTCATCTGGCATCAAAAGGTTTGCTCGCAGTTGGATCTCGGGGACTGAACACACGTTCAGGTTCTCGGGTAGCAATGGACTCCCACGATGCATGGTCAGGCCGGTCACATCTGGGCGCCCCTACTCTGCGTTTTATTTTAACGTTGCACACAGGTACGGATCTGCTTCAGCGTGAACTAGAGCCACCGCATGTGGCTGAAGTTCACACGCCACCGGCTGCCGCGGACCCAGACGCAGAAGGTTCGCTTCCCTCCGTGTGGGAGCTCCCCGGGGGCCGCTGGGACGAGTGCCCCAATGTAGTGGCTTAAAGCCACGGGGATTGATTCTCGACAGTTCCAGGCTCGGAAGTCCTAAAACCCCGGCGTGGGCAGGGCTGGTGTCCCGGGAGCCCCAGGGAGACCCGGCTCCTGCCCTTTCCTGGCCCGCGGTGCCCTCCGTCCTCCCCACCAGCAGCGCGGGGTCTGCCCGTCTCTGAGACCCCCGCCCTCTGCCTCCCTCTCATGAGGGAGAGCTGGGCCCCCCAGGAATCCCAGGGTCACCCCCACCTTGGGTCTTGACCTGCCCCCACCTCAAAGTCCCTTTAACCCCATGACGTGATTCACCCACACACTCTGGACCTAGGACATGGACGTTTTGGGGGGCTGTTAGACAACTATACTCTGCAAATCCTTTTTCAAAAATCAGAGTGAGAGCCCCCCCAGCCTCCCTGGCACCCCCAGATACCTAATGTGGCCGTAGTGATTCACCAGGACACGAGACATGGGCTCTTTCCCTCCTTGACCTGCTCCCACCACATCTCTCTGTCCCATCCCTGCAGCTCAGCTCTCACCGCTTCCAAGAAGCTCTCCCTGATACCCCTCTTTCCTATCCTGCAGTCCAGGGGGTCCCTCACCTCTCACAGGCCCATCCTGCAGGTCTGGTCTCTCTCTGTCCCCAGCAAGCCCAGCCAGCGCAGGCTGCCTTGAGCACCTGACCCGGAAACTTCCTCCCACCCCGCAGTCCTCCGAGAGTGGAGGTGACCTTCCTCACAGACCCAGCATTTACGGGGGCACCCACAAGAGACAGAGAAAGGAGGACGTGACATTGGTGGGACACGGGGCAATGACTTGGGACGTCCGTGGTTGCCATGACGGGGGGAGTTCCTGGCACCGAGGAGTGGGGGCCAGAGATGTGCTCACCCCCAGCCCCGTGTCCAGGAGGGCCCCCAAATGTGACCGGCCTGACCATGCATCGTGGGAGTCCATTGCCACCCGAGAACCTGAACGTGTGTTCAGTCCCCGAGATCCAACTGATGCCAGATGACATCTGGAAAGACACTTAGACCCAGCCTTGAGGTTTCCCATCCTGGTGGGGGCAGGCGCCTGGGTCCCCACCCTGCCCCCACAGCCACCAAAGCCAATGAACATGTTCCTCATGCCAGCTGTCCCCACCTCCCCGACAGCAGGCAGAGGGTGCCATCCCCGAGACCCAGAGCCCGCCCTCCCCAAGAAGACAAGGGACACTGTTCCCACATCCCTGCCAGGTGCTGAGAGCCCTTGGGCTCAGGTCATGATCCCCGAGTCCTGGGATGGAGCCCCGCATCGGGCTCTCTGCTCAGCAGGGAGCCTGCTTCCCCCTCTCTCTCTGCCTACTTGTGATCTCTGTCTGTCACATAAATAAATAAAATCTTAAAAAAAAAAAAAAAACAAAACGCAGAGCAAGACGGCAGCGGGCCATGGCCGCGCAGCGGGAGCCAGGCAGAGGGAGCTCGGCGGTCGTTCGCGGCGGGATGCGGTGGGAGGGGTGCGGGTGGCCGTGTGTCCGCTGCAAACGGTCCGCCATTTGGAGTCTTTCGTAATAAAATGCCCAAGAGTAAAACTGGAAGACGGTCGCGGCTCTTCTCATCACGTCCAGCCTGGCCCTTCGGCGACCTCCGCTCCTGGGAACGCAGAGGCATCAGGCCTGGGGCCCCGGCCCGATCGGCCGGAAAACACGCGAGGGTTCTGACCGGTGGCGGCCAGCCCGGCGGGCTCCGGGCCCGGGGAGGGCGTCGCCGGCCGCAGTGTGGCCGTGAAGCCCCGCACGCTGGCGGCCCAGGGAGCCCTTGGCAAACACGGGGACCCAAGCCCCCGAGGGGCCAGATGACCCGGAGGCTTATCTCCAGCAGCAAAATGTTCTTCTTATCTCCTTTGTGGTTTCCCCGTTCGGGCTCCGGGACACGCCCAGGGTGGTGCGTGTCCCCGGGAGGTTTCGTGATAGAAGGAAAACAGTCCCCAGGAGGACGTCTGAAGGCGAGGACGCAGCTGGGTGGACCCTGCCCCGCGGGGCCCTCTCCTGTGTGTTCACCAAGGGTTATCTTCATTTCTCTAGAATTTCTGTCACTGAACACGAGCCTGGCGGGCTCGGTCCGTGGAGCACGCCGCTCGTCGACGTGGGGTTGTGTTTGAGACCCATGTTGGACGTAGAAATAACTTAAAAAGAAACATATAGGGGCGCCTGGGTGGCTCAGTGGGTTAAGCCTCTGCCTTCGGCTTAGGTCAGGATCCCAGGGTCCTGGGATCGAGCCCCGCATCGGGCTCTCTGCTCGGCGGGGAACCTGCTTCCTCCTCTCTCTCTGTCTGCCTCTCTGCCTGCTTGTGATCTCTGTCTGTCAAATAAATAAGTAAAATCTTTAAAAAAAAAAAGAAAGAAACGTATAAAGCCAAGAGAGTGCACGTTCGCTGAGGACACTAGACATATACGGGCCTGTGTCTCACCAGATCTTTGCTTTTTTTTTTCTCTAAAGATTTTATTTATTTATTTGACACAGAGAGAGAGACACAGCGAGAGAGGGAGCACAAGCTGGGGAAGAGGGAGAGGGAGAAGCAGGCTTCCCGCTGAGCAGGGAGCCCGATGCGGGGCTCGATCCCAGGACCCCGGGATCATGACCTGAGCGGAAGGCAGAGGCTTAACGACTGAGCCTCCCAGGCGCCCCTGATGTATTTATTTATTTGAGAGAGAGAGAGAGTGTAGACGCACACATGAGCGGGCGGGGGGCGGGCAGAGGGAGAGAAAACTTCAAGCAGACGCCCTGCTGAGCGCAGAGCCTGATTCGGGGCTCGATCCCACAACCCTGAGAACAGGACCTGGGCTGACACCAAGAGTCAGGACACTGAGCCACTCAGGCCCCCTAGAATTTATTGTTATGTAACCGTGGGTTATCTTCACACATTTTAATATTCCCGGTGACCAGCCTGGTCCGGAAGCCGGTGTTAGGAAGGGAAAGGCCGGATGCACCAGCCGTTTGCCCGCCCGTGTACACAGCAACGTGACCCGCGCCCAGGGTCCGTCCACAGCCACAGACAAACACACGCGGCACGGTCCATCCTCACGCGGGAACACGGTCCAGCCTCAGATGGGGGGGGACCCTGACCCCTGCCATGGCGCGGAGGGACCCGAGGACACGGGGCTCCGCGAGTGCAGCCAGACCAGAAGGACCCGTCCCGCGGGACCCCACTCCCAGGAGGGACCCAGAGGAGTCTCGTCCACACAGACAGAGAGGACAGGGTGGGAGTCGGGGCTGGGTCCGGGGTGGGGAGTCTGTGCTTCGTGGGGACAGAGTCTCCTTGGGGGTATGGAAGGTTCTGGAGACGGAGGGTGGCTGCAGGACAGGGGAGTGTGCTTCCCGCCGCTGAGCCGTGCGCTGGGAAGAGAAAAGTGGTGTGGTTCATGTTATGTGGATTTACCACAATAAAAAAAATTAATGCATAAAAATCCAACGATGAATGAAATATTGACATTTTATATTTTCTAAAGACAGGATCTGACACTGGGCTTGAGGGGCAGTGCCCCCACTCCCCCCCACTGCTCCCAGCCCTGTTGGATGCCAAGGAACAGATAACACAGCGTGTCCCCTGCATGTGGGAGCGTCCCTTAGCTGCGGGCAGGACCGAGGTCCCCAGGCGCGGCCCCAGAGACGGACCCCGAGCCCATGGCGCGCAGGGAGGGAACCAGACATAGGAGGCCACACGGGGTGTGAGTCTGCGCGTGTGACACGTCCAGACCAGGCTCCTCCCCAGACGGGAAGGGGGTTTCATGGGGGCTGGGGGCCAGGGGGGGGCTGGGGGAGGGGTTGGTGAAAGGGGAGGGGGTTGCTTTCCGGTGACAGAATGTTCTGGAGCAGCACAGCTGTGCTGCTGGCTATGGAGTGGTCTTGAATTCGGGTTCTAGAGGAGGAAACAGGCTTCTCCCATGGGGCCCCCCCAGGCTCCGGGTCCCACGGGCCACCCCTGGCTGCTCCGGGAGCTTGTACCCCGTTGGCTTCACCACGGGGGAGCCCGGCCCACGCTTCGTGGCTCATAGGCGGCTGACCGGATTTGAGGGAGAAAGCAAGGTGACCCTTTGTGCTGTCCTCACCTCCAGGACTTGCTTCTCTGAGGCTCAGGGACAGGAAGCAAGCCGCCCAGGCCACTGTGGCCAGCGGGGCAGTGGCTCTGTGCTGGAGCGGGGGTGGGGGTCACCCTCTGGCCCAGGCTCAGTCCTGTGGCAAGGGTGGAGGCCTCCCCAGCCACCATCCCCCGCCACCCTCCTCCCCTTCCCGCCACCGCCCGCCCCGCGGATTGGCCCCCGCCCGGCCTCCGCACACCTGTCGCCGTCTGTCTTGGGGCCACGCTCGCCGGGCTCCATCTGTCCAGCGGGCTCACTGTGGCGGCCGAGGAGTAAGTGGGGCAGGGGGAGGCCTGGGCCGGGGAACGGTCCCTTGTGTCTGGGGAGGGCATCTCTGAGGTCCACGGGGACCCCCAGCTCTTGCGACTGCCCCCCTACATGCCTAAGGGCACTTGCCCGCTGCCCATTTGGGCCCCTCGCTCAGAGGCCTGCTCCAGCCCCAGGGGACGGGTCACTCTTCTGACCAGAGACAGCAGAACATGCTAACGCTGGCAGCCAGGGCCACGGGGGGCCCAAAACAGGGCTGTGGGGAGCCGGCTCAGCTGGGTGTGACCATAGGCTGCCTACGACCTCTGGCGGATGGCTCTCTCTGGAGACTCAGTTTCCCCATCTGTCCTATGGGAGTGGGGGTCATGGGAGGAGGCTGGGGCCCCAGCGCTGGGATCAGGAAGCCCCTGGGGGCCCCCGCCCCTGCCTGTCCTGGCCGGAGTGAGGCCCGTCCTGGGGGGGGCTACAGCCTGAGCTTCTGGATTTAGGGGCCAGGGTCTGGGACGGTTCAAAGACCCGGGAGCGAAAGTCCGGGAGGGGCCTGGAGGCACATCTGCCTGTTCCCCAGGCCTCCGGCACTGGGTAAAAATAGTGTCTGGTCTCAGAGAACCTGAGCCGACCCTGGGGCCAAGGGTTCTGGTCTGGGCGGTCTTAGCTCATCTGTGTGTGACCTTGGGTGGGTCCCAGCCCTCTCAGGGGCCCCCAGCAACCTCCGCACCTCAGGGAGGGGTCCCAGCACAGGGAGGGGGCGGGGGTGGGGTGGGGGCGCTGGGCCACGCCCACCCCACCGTGATTGACGTACAATTACGTACAAGGGGTGCCCCCAGGTCAGGCCCAGCCCACAGCAGGGGCTCAGCCAATGCAAGACACGTCTGATGCAAGACGCCTCCTCTCCAGCCGCTGCCCCCCAACTCCCAAGGATCCCAGGGTCAGACATCTCCATGACGACCAGGGCCCTGCAGGAGCTGGATGGAGGCCTGGGCAGCTGCCAAGGCGAGGACCTCTCCATGCTGGCCGACCCCTGCCCTGAGCAGTCCCAGGAGGGCAGGGCTCGAGGTACCCACAGGGGCTCGGGCAGGATGGAGCCCCGCCCCCGGCCACCAGCTGAGCCGGGTGGCTAAATGGTCCGCGGGTGGCTAACTGGCAGACCCAGGACTAAGACTCCCACGTTGGGCCAGCTCCAACTCTGCTCCTTGTCTTCAACCCGTGTCCATTCGTGCCTTGGGGGATATGTAAGGAGCCCCAGAGATACAGGTCAGAGGCCGCCAGCGAAGTGCCGTGTGGTCTTTGGGCAGGACTGCCTCTGAGCCCATTTGCTTTCTAATCTGTGGAATGGGAGGGATCCCCCACTCCTGGCCCAGCAGAGCCCCGCGGGGGGGGGCAGGGTGCCTGGGGGGCTCTCACAACCTTGACTCTCCCTCTTTTCCTCCCATAGCGACGCCCAGGCTGGCCGACTCTAGCAGCTGGCCCCATGTGAGTAGCCGGGGCCCTGGGGTTACCGCCTGGGATGTCCCTGGAGTCAGGGACGCGCTGCCCAGAGGGGTGGCTCTCTCCGGCCCATGGGAAGGGTTCGGGTTCCCTTGGAGGAAAGAAGGGGAAGAAACAGCCCGGGCCACTCATGGCTTCTCATAGGTTTCTCAAGCTGAGGGCAGCCCTCCAGGCAGTGTGGATGCCAGGCCCAAGAAGACAGAAAAGGAGCCTGTGGCCAAAGTGGCCCCAGGACCCGGGAAAGAGAGGCTGAAAGCAGGAGCAAGTAGGTTTGCGGAAGGCAGGGGTGAGGTGGGGGAGTGGGTATGGCCCAGCAAGCGGGGGGGGGGGGGGGGCTGGGCTGGGTCCTTGGATCTGGGGGGAGGGGAACAGGGTGCAGTGGGGCTGCTGGCTGTCTTCCGTCCCGTGTCACCAGCCGTAACTAACAGGGCTGGAAGCCTCGCGAATTCGTGATGACACAACGTGAGGAGCTCCCGGGCTTCAGCCGGCACCTTCTAGAGCATCCCCCACATCCCAGTGAGGCTCTGACGCACTCGCGGCTTCATCCCCCGCCCAGGGCCTCAGGCAGGGAGGGCAGAGCCCCATGGGGCCGCTCCCAGCCCACCCCTTGCTCCCCGCAGCACCCCGGAGCCCCGTGCGCAGGAAGGCACAGGCCTCGCCACCCCCGCAGCGGCTGCCGCCACCCCCGGCTCTGGCCCTGAGTGATGAGCTGCCCTGGGGAGACCTGTCCCTCAACAAGTGTCTGGTGCTGGCCTCATTCGTGGCGCTGCTGGGGTCAGCCTTCCAGCTGTGCCGTGGTGAGCCTGGGCGCAGGCCCTCCCCGGGAAGCTCACGTGCTCCCAAGGGTTGGGCTGGTACCTCCACTCCGGAGGCAGGGTGTCTTCTATACCTGGCTCCCCCCCCCGGGGGGGCCCTTCTCCCTGGCATGGTCTCTGCGAGGGGTCCTCGGTCCCCCAAGCGCCCCACCTTGTGCACCCCCGTTCGGCCACTGACCTTGCGCGCCCACCCTCTGTGCTGGCTCGGGGAGAAAGTGCCTCCTCCTCCGGGGGCCCTTCCTCTCCCAGATTGTATCTCAGCACACCTGTCTCCTCCGTGGGTGAGCAGGTCCTTGCCCCCCAGGACTGGCGCTATGAGCCCCCTTTGGGGGGTATGTGCCAGGGAGCTCCCACAGCCCACGGAGGAACGGGGCCTGCCCTTTTGCAACTGGCACCAGGGAGATGTGGAGGGAAGGGGGCGCTACAGCCCCGGAGGTCAGGAGGGCAGACAGGGCTCCAGGGGGGAGGGCTGGGCGGCGGGTTTGGTCTGCAGCTCCCCGCCTCCCCGCCTGGGCTGACTCTGCTCCCCTCCAAGATGCTGTGGCTGGGGAAGCGGACGTCCCTGCGCCTGTCCCTGAGCCATGGGTACCGCCCAGCTCAGCCCCGGAGCCAGCAGCAGCCCCGGTAAGCGCTTCCATTGAGTGACCGTGGGCGGCGGGGGGAAGGTGCCTGGACCCCGCGCTGGGCAGGTGTGCGCTGACCCCAGCGCCTCGCACCACCCGCCTGGCAGCTGCAGCCGAAGCCCAAGGCCTGGGCGCCCCCATTAGGACCGCCGGCACCCCAGGCGGAGGAGGCGGCGGCGGCGGCGGAGGAGGAGGAGGAGGCTGAGGCTCCCGGCAGGCGGGAGGGTGCGGACAGCGCTGCTGGGGAGAAGCGCGGGCCCAAGGAGCCTCCGCGGAAGGAGAGGCCTCGCAAGGAGAGGCCGTCGAGGGAGGAGCGGCCGCGGAAGGAGAAGCCGCGGAAGGAGGAGCGGCCTCGGAAGCAGGAGAAGCCACGGGCCGCCAGGGAACCCCGAGGAGCCCTACCCCGGCGCTGGGAGGTGCGCGAAGGGGGCCACCGCCACTGGGCGCAGGACTCCCGAGACCCGGGACCGAAAAGGAGACAAGCCTGGGACTCCCTGCGGCGCCCCGACGAGGACCGGCCTCCAGGCCGCCAGAAGCACCGGGCGGGCAAGGGGCGGGACTGAGCCAGGCCTGGGTCCTGGGACCCATACTCGGAACCGCCCCCTCGCCGTGCGTGGCCCCGAGGTTCAGCGAAATAAATTGAAAGCTGCAGCCCCAGGGTCGCTGGCTCCTTTGGCCTGAAGGGCCGAGAAGGGAGGCCCTCCAGCGGGCGGTGGGGGGCCGGGGTGGGGCGCGAGTGGAGGCCGGGGGCACCGGGGATGATGCTTGCGTCCGCGCTGGGGGACAGCGGCCAGGAGGAGCCCCCGCCTGTGCCCACGCGCACGTACACACCAGCTGGTGCTCGCTGGGCTTTATTGGGGGGGAGGGGGGTCTGGACAGACACGGGCGGGCGCCGCGGGGCCGCCTGGGGGTCACCGGCAGCCGCACTCCGTGGCCACCATGTTGGGCACGTGGTGCGCGCTGATGCGCTCCTCCGACAGGCCGATGAGCAGCTTGCCGGCGTAGGCGGTGGGCACGCAGCAGGGCGGGCGCGCCAGGGCGGCGCCGCGGGCCTGCATCTTCAGCAGCAGCACCACGTGGTTGCCGTAGCGCGGGTTGCGGTCGGACTGCGGCCAGCCGCACGCGCCCTGGCAGTTGTTGGCCTGGTACGTCTCGGGGATGAGCACGGAGCGCTCGGCGCGCAGGTCCACGCTCAACTCGCGCAGCGCGCACGGCCCGTCCGCCGCCGCGGCCCCCGCGCTGCGCTGTGCCCGCGGCGCCCCGCTCCGCTCGCGCCCCCGCCACTCGGCGCGCAGACCCTGCAGCGCTTTGAGCAGCAGCAGCGCGCGCAGCGGGCCGCCCGGGCCGCCGGGGCCGCCCGAACCCCCCGGGGCCCCGGGGCAGAGCGCGAGCAGGCGCTCCAGCAGCGGCGTGGCGGCGGGGGGCAGGCCCGGGAGCCCGCGCAGCTCGGCAGCCGCGGCCCGGAGCTCGGCGGCCACACGGTGCGCTAGGCCCGCGGCCCAGGGCCCGGACTCGGGGCTCCTAAGCGGCGCGGCATCCCCAGCCGTGGCCGTGGCGGGAGGCGGCAGCAGCAGGAGCAGCGGCTCCTCGCCGTCGAGCAGGCGCTCCTGGGTCGCGGGGTCCGACAGGTTGACGAGGCCCTGCGGGAAGCCGGCCAGCGCGCCCGGGTCCAGGGCCAGGCGCGGCGGCGAGGCCTGGGTGGGCGGCCCCCGCAGGGCGCGCACCAGGCGCGTGAGCGTCTCCAGGAAGGGGTCTGCGCTGGGCGGCGGCTCCTCGGGCTCCTGCTCCTGAGAGGGCCTGGAAGGCGGAGCTGGGAGGCGTGAGCAGGTGCGAGGTTCTTCCCGTTCGCCCCCCCCCCCCACCCGCTGGACCTGCACACACCTGGGTGGCGGGAAGGGCACTTGGTCCAGGAGGCCGCGCGCGGGCACTGGACTGGGCCCGGGCAGAGGCAGCAGGAGCAGGGCCGGGGTCTTCCGCGTGAAGCAGCGGGGGTCGGGGCCGAGCAGTAGCTCCTGCAGCTGGGCCGTGCTCAGGGGGGCACCTGGAAGGGCGGTGCGACCCCGGGGCGGCTCAGCGTTTGAGGAACTAGGGCAGCCCACCCTTGCCAGCTCCCCGTCTTTGAGAGCCTACCGTCTCCTTGGGGTTGCAGGGTCAGGGTGACCCCAGGGCTGTGCCAGGCCCCGGCTGGGAGCTCCACAGCCAGCAGCAGGTAGCGCGTGTCCCGGGCCCAACAAAGATTCTGTGGAGATGGAGGCTCAGCCCAGTTGGCTGCGGCGAGGGTGCCCGTTGCCCACCCAGGACGCTCGGAACCTTGTTCCGCGCGGTTGAAAACCCCATTCCCGAGATGCCCGGGGGGCTCCATTGGTGAAGCGTCTGCCTTCGGCTCAGGTCATGATCCCAGGGTCCCAGCATGGAGCCCCACATCCCACTACCTGCCCCGCGGGGAGCCTGCTTCTCCTTCTCTCCCCAATAAACAAGTAAATAAAATCTTAACAAACAAACAAACAAAAACGAATCCACCACCTCCATACCCTCTCCTCTGCTGGGCGAGGGCTCCTGGAGGCCCAGGAACTGCCCCATTGGGTGTCCTGGTACCTGGGTGCCTGGCAGCCCGGTCCCCGTGACAGTGACCTCCGGACCAGGCCCGGGGTACAGCACCAGCAGCGCCAGCTCCAGGGGACCGGCTCCTCCGGGTGGGGGCGCCTGGAACTTCAGTGTGACCGCAGGCTCCCAGCTCACTGTGGCCAGGACGGACAGGGAGACACCTGAGGCCCTGGAGCCAGCCCCCTTCCCGCACCCGCCCTGCGTTCCTGCAGGGAGAGCCCCTGGCCCAACTGGGAGCCTTGGGGACCTGGCGGGAGAGGTCTGACACCCCAGCACGGGTCGCCCAGAGGAATGAGCGGCGGGGGGTGGGGAGTGGTGAGGCCGCTCATGCTGGGCTCCCTGGGGTCTCCGCCTGGGGTTCTCACTGGGGGCCGCCCATTCCTCCAGTGGCTCCCGGGGACAGGCCAGCTCTCACAGCAGGGCCGCCTCGGCTGGACCAGCCCCTCCGTTGGGCTCCTTCCCTGGGAAGGACGGGAAGGGGCAGGTCCGGGAGCCCAGCGTTGGGGATTTAGAGCCTCCACAGGAGCCCAAGAGCACCGGCCTCTGGGCCATGGGGGAAGCTGGGGAGGGGTCTGGTGTGGACATCTCCTTTCCAGGGGACCAGGGGCAGGTCCTCCGCTCAGCAGCAGGTCACGGCCCCCTACATACCTTCCTCCAGGTGCAGCACCGCCAGCCGCCGCCCCCCGGGCTCCCCCAGCCAGGCCTGCAGCTGCCGCAGAGGGAGCAGTGCGGGCTGCCCCGCACTGGCGGTGCAGACCCCGAAGGTGGCCAGGTCGCGGGGACCCCAGTGTGCCCGCTGCACAGCCTCGAGGAAGGCGTGCTCGTAGCTTCTCAGGGCC
This sequence comes from Mustela nivalis, assembly GCF_964662115.1. Taxonomy (NCBI): domain Eukaryota; kingdom Metazoa; phylum Chordata; class Mammalia; order Carnivora; family Mustelidae; genus Mustela; species Mustela nivalis. Next base: position 156,159 of record NW_028135371.1, read on the forward strand.
CCCACCACCCGAAGCGGGGTGCTGCTCCTGTTGCCGCTCTGGTCCAGGGTCACCAGGCACAGGGGGTCTTGTGGGCTCCCCGGCGGCCAGTCCCAGTCTTGGTGGAAGATGAGCCCCTCCGTGCCCATGTCTGGCTCTCCAGGCAGGGCAGGGGCCCCGGCTCCCGGCGGGGACCCCGTCACCCACAGGACCAGGGCCAGCAGCCGGAGCAGCAGAGTGCGCATCTTGGCTGCGGGAGGGGCTGGGCGGCTCTGGCTTATATGCCCGAGGCCAGGCCAGGCTGTTTGTGCGGGAGACGGGCCCCACCTCCTCCTGGGCTGTGACCTTGGGGACCAGTGCTTGGCGCCCCAGCACGGGCCAGGGCAAGCCAGGAAGCGCTCAAAGCCTCCTCTGTTCTGACCACACTGCCTGTCTCCTCACGCTGATAGGAGGCGCAGCCTGTGACCGACTTGTCATACGTCTGTCCTTGACGAGCAGCCCCCCCGAGGCGGGAGTGGGACCAGGGGCAGGGAGTGTCAGCCCGACTATCAGCAGCTCTGAGATCCGGGGACGGGAAGGGGGCGGGGGGGGGGCAGGCCTGGACCAGGGCAGACAGTGATGTCCCAGAGGACTGGGCAGAAGGCTCTGCTGGGGACCCCGTGTCTCCAGTGTTCAGACCGCCAGGCAGGGGAGCCCGGGCAGCGGGTGGTCCACCGGCTCAGCTGGGGCTCCCCAAGTGCTCGGTCACACTGTGGGAGGGTGGGCAGCTGCGACTCTCCCCTCCTCACAACAGAGATCCCAGACCAGCTGCTGGCTGGGCCTGCCCTCCCCCAGCAGTGTCCCCGGGGCACAGGGACACAAAGACGAGGACGCGGATGCCCCGACCCCAAGCAGCCCCTGCGCGCAGCAGGGCAGCACAGCAGGTGTTCGCCAGCAGGACGTGGGGGCCCAGCCACGGCTCTGTGGCCCCCCAGCTGCCGACACAGCAGTCCAGTCCGGGCATCGGGGCAGACGTTTAATGAGCAGTGAGGACGCGACACGGGCCGTACAAGAGGACCGCACTCCGCTCCGACAGAGCACACAAGCACGCACCACACGGGGCTGGCCTGGAAAAGGGGCCGCTCTTCAGTTGGCTGGGGGAGGGGGCGGAATGTTCCCAGGGCCTTCGGAAGGCAGGGGAGGCCTCAGCATGGGGGGCATGGGAGTGGGGGGGTGGACCCCAGGATTTGAGGGGTGAACCCCAGGAGGCTGGGGGTGGACCCCAGGAGCTGATGGGTGGACCCCAGGAGGTGGGGGGTGGACCCCAGGAGGCTGGGGGTGGATCCCTGGGGCTGGTGGGTGGACCCCAGGGGCCTGGGGGTGCACCGTAGGAGCCGGTGGATGCACCCCTGGGGCCTGGGGGTGAACCCCAGCAGATGGGGGAGGGTGGACGCCGGGAGCCGGGGGGTGGACCCCTGGGGCTGGCGGGTGGACGCCTGGAGCCGGGGGGTGGACCCCAGACGTCGGTGGGTGGACCACCGGTGCGGGGGGGTGGACCCCGGGAGCTGGGGGGTGGACCCCGGGAGCCGGGGGGTGGACCCCAGATGTTGGGGGGTGGACCCCAGGAGCTGGGGGGTGGACCCCAGGAGCTGGTGGGGGCAGCTGGGGAGGGCCCGGAGGCCCCGAGGGTGCAGGCCCGCTGGGCGGCATGGGTGGCAGAGGGAGGCCTCCCGGCGGTGGTGGGGGCAAAGCCTCCGGCAGCGGCGGCCGCGGGGGCAGACCATTCATCAGGGGGGGTGGGGGTCTCTTCACTCCCGGAGGCCCCGCAGGGAGGCTGGGCGGGGCCGGCGGCTTCTCCATCTTGAAGTGGAACTGCAGGAAAAACTGGAGGGAACGGGAGAGGCTGAGTGAGGCCTTCGGGGCCCTGGGTGAAGGGACAGGCTGGCCAGGAAAGCCATCCAAGGCCCCAGAGTGGCTCACCTGCTTGGTTTCCCGATTCCAGTGAGTCCAGAACTTGCCTTCGGCCTTATCAATCTCCCTGCTCGGCACCTGTGTCAGGAGGGGACAGAGGGTGGCCTTCAGGACCACCGCAGCCGACACGTCCAGGCCTGCAGGGACTTGCCCCTTGGCCCAGAAAAGGCCCAACTGGGACAGGATTTGGTTCTGGGGTAACAGAACAGTAGCCCCACTACTTGGCAAGCTGCCCTGGGGAAGGAGCGGCTCGTGCTCTCGTCTGCGGGGCCGAAGTTACGGCATCAGGTTAGGGGATCCCTGAGCAGCCTGGCCATGAGAGCCTCTTAATGCCAGGAGCACTGGCCTCAGGACGCCCCCGACCCCCCGGCCTCCCCCACCCGTCCCAGGCAAGAGTGTGCCAAAGGGGCACCTGGGGCACAGGCAGGAGGGCTGGGGGACCCCGCGTGCACCACCTTGAAGGCGATGGTCTCGTAGGGCTCGGCGGCCATGAGCAGGTACTGCCAGCGCCGGTCGGGCGGCTCGATCCTCTGCTCGTAGGCGGACATGAAGCGGTGGCGAGGCGTGACGCCCTCGGCGATCTCAGGGTAGTCGATCTGCGGGGACATGGCAGGTGGTAGCACCGCCCTGCGAGGGACCCTCCCCTCACGACAGGGCTCAGGCTTCAGCTCACCTGGAAGAGGAGGCTCTGCTGGCCCATCTCCGTGTCCCTCTGCTTGGTCACTGCAACACACGAGGCTCTCAAGTCCAAGCCACCTTGTCCTACCCGAAGCCAAGGCAGCAGCAGAGTAGCCCATGGACCGGGGACAGGACACCAGGGGACCTGTACTTGGGTGGCTACTGCTCAGAGCCAGGAGAGTCCCTGCCTGAGACCACAGGGAAGGGAGCGGGCAGGAGCTCCAGACCGGGCACGCGGTGCACGGGCAGCTGGCGAGGTCTGTACCCTGGCTGCTGGGAGGTGCCCTCTGCGCGAGAGGTCTGCAGCCAAGCCGCGGGTGGCCATGTGCCCACCTCCAGGTCGCTCTCTGTACAGCCCCGAGGGACGCCACACCCATGCCCCTTAAGCTCTCGACTGTCCCTGCTTTACTCGGGATGACAGATGCCCTATTATGGATGGAAGACCTTTGGTAGACGCCCCCCCAAGGATTCGTCATCGTGGCCTTCGCTTAGAACGCAGACCTGCGCCCAGGCCTTTGCACTGCTGTGTCCTCCCTGGAAAGCCAGTCCCGCACACGGTTCCCACTTTTGGGCGAGGCGCCTGCCGGAGAGCTTGCCTTCTCTCCCCTCCTGCCGCCCGACCCAGCGCTTCTCCAACGTCCCAGCCGGAGAATCAGGGACCCTCCTCTCCGCCCAAACGGTCCACTGCGTGAGCAGTTTCTTAATGTGGACCCTCCCCCCTCCAAGGTCAAAGGAAAGGGACCCGTGAGCCCCTCGTCCATGGCCACCATCCCCACAAGGACTGTTAAGAATCCCCAGCTCCGCAAACGCCAGCAGAAGCCAAGGGAAGCCCTGACACCGTGACTGGGCGGGCTGAGAAAGCTCTCAGGGAAGGCGGGGCTCACAGTGCCCGGGGACCAGAGGGAGAGGGAGGGCCCCTGTCCCGAAGGGAGCCGCAGTCTCCCTGAGGCTCAAGGACGGGCTGGGGGCTGTGGCCAGGGGCTCGTTCCCACCCAGCGCCGGCCGCGGGCCAGAGCACATGCCCAGACAGAATCACCTTTGTAGCCGGGGCGCCCAATCTTCACAAATTTCTTCACCTCCACCTTGACCTTCTCGGGCGCCGGCTGGGCGGGGGCCTCCTTGGCCTCCTTGGCGGCTCGCCGGGCCCTGCAGGTGGGACGGATACGGCGCTGGGACCCTCCACCCAGGCCGCCAAGGCCACAGGCCCAAGTGCTGGGAGTCGTCCAACTCCCACACTGACCTTGGAGTTTGTCAGAGAGCCCAGGGACATGGGGCGTTGGCTGGGGGTCCTGGGGTTGCATGAACTGGGGACGGGACAGGCCCGGGGACAGTCCCACTGCCCCTTACTAGGGCGTCTTCGGTGAACCCTTGCTGCTTTCCTCTCGTGTCCCGGAAGCCTCCCGCTCAAGCAAGCTCGGTCAGCTCAACCGCTGTGGACAGAGCTGCTCCCACTCCCCTGGCGTCCCCCCAGCAGCCCCGAGGCACAGCCGGGCTGGCTCAAGACCATCTCACACCGACGACTCGACTCGGGTGACGCCTTGTGTGCCTCGGAGGCTGGGCCCCGGGCACTGGACGGGGTCTGGGGCACTCACAGGTTGGTCTGATGCTTCTTCCCCTGGGTGTGCGCCAGGTAGCTCCCCTGCAGCGGGAAAAGCACAGGGACGACTCAGGACAAGGCGTGTGGGGTGGGCCGAGAGGAGCCACCGGCCTCCATCCACCGGCTGCCACCAAACGGACAAGCTCTCGGGGCTTACACCGCGTGGAAGGAAGTGCACACAGAGCCTGCAGGCTGGCGCTCACGGGGGTCCCCGACGGCGGGCAAGGATCCTCCGGCGTGGGCCGGATGCAGCCCTGTACGCCCTGGGCAGCGGCGGGCTCTGGGGGCACAGACGGTGAGCAAGCTGACCTGAGCCCCACCGCCTCCGCCACGCTCTGAGTGACATCCCAGCCCTAACGGGCAGCGCGTGGGACAGATGGGAGCGGCGGGACCTGCCGGAGCCCAGATGGGCAGCACCCCGCGGGGGCCGGGGCGGGGGAGCAGCAGGGCCCTGCCCGAGCAGAGAAGGCGCAGAGAACGCACCTCGTTGTTGTGCAGGGTCAGACACAGCTTGCACTCGTAGGAGCCCAGGTGGTTCTTCATGAAGTACGGGTCCTGCACGGAGACACGCTGTCAGCAATCGCGCCCCGCGGTCCCCGCCGCGGTGAAGAGCCAAAGCCTCCCCTCTGGCCGGCAGAGAGGGCGCCTACTCTCCCCCGTGCAGGCGTCCTGAAGACAGAGGACTAGCGGTGGCGTATCTTGAACGTCGTCGGGGACGCCTGCAGGCGCGGCAGGCGTCCCCCCGGACACTCAGGTCCAGCTGTCGGGGACTCGTCGGTGTGGGCGCGGCTCGCTTCTCTGAGCGACCCCGAGATCCTCCCAGGGACCTCGCAGCCCAGGGCCCCGCAGGGTCTTCTGCCCGAGGCAGCGCTGTGGGACCGGCTGGGATCCCGCGGGCACAGGCCACCTGGCAGGGCTGGGGGCCCCCCGTGCCAGTTCCCGGCCCCACCTGTGAGGGCGGTTCCCGGCCCGGAAGACGGCACTGCCGGGCGGCTGCCTCCGCAGAGACCGGGGGAGCGGAGCGAACGGGTTAAAACAAAGACCCGCGGAGGCCCTGGTCGGCACGTGGGCTCCCAGGCCGGACGGGGACCTTCCATAAACCCAGGCCGCAGGGTGGGCGCTTCTGACCCCAGGCACAGAGCAGACCAGCTGGGGTTTGACTCCGACCTCCGCCGCCCACTGGCCGTGTCATCCTCCACAAGGACGGTCCTGCCTTGCCTCCTCGGAAGGACAGTGACAGACCTGATCCTGGGGGTGGGGCTCAGCACAGGTCAGAGAGGAAACACACACTGGCTGCGGGGGCGCGCCCAGCCGACCCTGCCCCCAGGCCGCACTGGTGATGTCTGGGCACAGCTGTGGTCCTCACAACTGGGACGCTGCCCGGCTGCCAACAGCGCCCCAAACGTCCAGAGTGCCGGGGGGCAGACCCTGGGCCCCCCCCAGCAGTGGACACCCAAGTGAAACGGGGCCCTGTGCTGCTTACTGCCGACACATCAGAACTCTGCGACGCTGTCCTGGCCCTCACCACTGGCAGGTCTCACGGCTCTGGGGAGTCGGACGAAAGCAACCCTCCGTGCAGTCACGGCCCCTGAACAGCGAGTGGTCTGTGGGGTGCCTAACTGGAGCTGCTCTAGGTCAAGTTCCCTCAACTGCAGATCAGGACCCCGAGGCCAAGAACGCTGGGCAGCAGGGTCAAGGGTCTACGGAACTTGGCTCTGCTGACAGAAGCGGGGGAGGGGCCCCGAGCCCCACGGAGCAGGGGGGCTGCCTGCCCGCTGCCCAAGGCTCACCCCACCTTGTTGATGTCGATGGTCTCCAGGGCCAGCTGCCGGAGGCGCTCCCTGCGGTCCCGGTTGCTCTCCGAGGAGGAGGCCACGCCTCCGCTCCCCGTCTTGCCCCCGGGGCGGTGCTGGAAGTCCATGGTGAGGCTTGGGCAGAGGGACCTGCAGGACCAAAGGGGGGCGGTGAGAGCGCGGGGCACGGCCCGGCAGACGGGTCAGCTTCCTCCTCCCCACGTATCTTCCAGGAGACAAAGGGCCCACGGTGGCCCAAGGACACACAAACCCGGAATAAGGGTGAGCGAGGACGGGCGGCGTGTCTGTGAGTGCCTGGGGGGGGGGGAGAAGCCACCGCAGCTTCTCCCGTGCTCAGAGCCCCAGCGCGGCAGCAGGGAGGCGGCGGCCAGGTTCTCCCACCAAGTCTCACCTCCTTCAGGAAGCCTTCCCGGACCGCCCACACGCGGTGCGCACTCCTCCGAACTCCTGCTCGTCTACACTCACTTCTTCCAAGCTCAGTCCTACCTCCGTGGCTCACCTGTGAATTTGCTACATTTACCGACCCGCACCTTCGGACCTCCCTGGGGCCAAGGCAGGCTCTCCTGGGACCTAAAGCCCACTGGCTGCAGCTGACCACTGTGCTTCCCTCGCTCTCTCTGACTCAGGTCAGACCCACCCTCCTGAACCTCCCTCTGGCCTCCGAACACTGTCACTCTTGACTTGGCCAAAGTCAGCTCCAGGCCCCTGGCTTAAACCCACAGTACCTTGTGTCTGCAGAGGTCAGCCCATGGGAATGGGCCCAGGAGCGAATATGACCTCACAAAGATGTCCCCATTTGAATCCCCAAAACCCAAGAATATAGAACCATAAATGGCAAAAAGAACCTTGCAGGGACGGGCAATTCAAGGCCCCTGAGATGGGGGTGACCCTGGGTTCCCGGGGTGCCCAGCGTCCTCACCAGGTCCTCACGAGAGGGAGGCAGAGGGCGGGGGTCCCAGAGACGGGCAGACCCGGCGCTGCTGGCAGGAAGGATGGAGGGGGCCGCGGGCCAGGCAAGGGCAGGAGCCGGGTCTCCCTGGGCCCCAGGGGGAAAACACCTCTCCAGTTTATGCTTAGAAATGCAGCGTTGAATGATTCAATGCTTGTTTCAGAGAAACAGAGCGACGGGACAGAGAAGCAGAGGGGCGGGAAGACAGTCTCCGGCAGCCCCACACCGCGCAGAGCCGCGGGCAGGGCTCCACTGCACCGCCCCGACCACGCCACCTGAGGCGAAATCAAGAGTCCAACACTCAGCCGACTGGGCCACCCAGGTGCCCCCTTTTATACTTCCGACCTCCAGGACCGCACAGTAAGAACTGCGTCCTGGGAACCACGGGCTTTGTGGCGCCGGTGCCAGCGGCCCAGCTCCGCGGAGGGCCTGCAGCGTGGCTCTCAGAGCTGCCCCCAGCTCCGCGGTGGGCCTGCAGCGTGGCTCTCAGAGCTGCCCCCAGCTCCGCGGTGGGCCTGCAGCGTGGCTCTCAGAGCTGCCCCCAGCTCCGCGGTGGGCCTGCAGCGTGGCTCTCAGAGCTGCCCCCAGCTCCGCGGTGGGCCTGCAGCGTGGCTCTCAGAGCTGCCCCCAGCTCCGCAGGAATCTAGATCTCTCCCTGGCTCAGTCCCGACGCCCTCACACCTGGGAACCTGCAAAGCGACCCCGATGGCTGCCGAATCCGCAATCAGACCCCTCATGGCACCAGAGGCTTCACACCGTCCGCCCAGAGCCGCCGAGCTCTCGTCTCGGGAGACAGAGCGTGAGACCAGCACCACCAACCCGGCGAGCCCTCCGCGGGAGAGAACGCCGCGTCTGGAAAGGAGGAGACGCTACACCTGGGGGTCCCGGCCAGGCACACCCGGGTGTCCCCCGGAGCGCCGCCACGGGCTCATCGGGGGAGGCCGAGCACCCGACCCGCAGGAGACACGCAGTTTCTGGGTGAAGTGACGGAAGCTGCCGCAGGAGAGGCAGAGGGACAGGGACACCCCCGCACCCTCGCCTCCGCCGGCAACACAGATGCACAGCGGGAGCAGGGGCCGGGGAGGTCTCTGGCCCACAGGTCCCGAGTGCCTCACAGACCTCTGTGGAGACGACACCCACGTCTCAAGGCCGTTACAGGAGGGCACCGGCCTGAACAGCGGAAACCGAGCGCTTGTGGGGGTGCGAGTGCGCTCGGGTCAAGTCGGCAGCCAGGCGACAGGTGGACAAAGGCCAGCGCAGACCAAGGAGGCGGTTCCCAAAAGGAAGACAAAGGTAGTGCGTGCTCCCCGGTTCAGCCGGGCTGGGCGGGGTGGGGGACGGGGACGGGACAGGACAGCTCCAGAAGCCGCCCTCACTTCCTGTCCCCTACTGTACTGGCGACTCCAGAACACCCCGTGCAGGTGCGACTTGGAAGGCGACGATAACAAAGCCCCGCGAGGAGCCCAGTTCCTTCCTGAGCCGCCGGATGCGCCCCTCGCATGCTGGGGTACAGGCACCAGGGCCTGTGCAGGGCTTGACGGGCTCAGAGCGGCAACACTGAACTGGCGACCCCGTTGGAGGGAACCCAGTAAGCTGCCAGCTGCTCGAAGCCCACTGCCCACAGCAGCCCCGTCCCCCCAGGAGAGCCCAAGCGCCGGCGAGCAGCTGCGTGGGCAGGCCGGTGTCACTCTCAGAAGAACCGGAACGAAGGGCCCCTCCACTCGCAGGGGCAGGGCCAGTGGGAGGGAGTGGAAGGAGGGGGACGCTGGAAAGCGGGAATTCCGTCAGAACCTGCCCTTCCCCCACGCCCCGCCCAGAAGGTCCAGCTGGAGGGCTCTGGCCCAGCCCAGGGGCCCAGCCAGAGCGCCCGGGACGGTTCACTCAGACACCAGACACGCACGGCTGGGGTCGGCGTCGACCCGGCTCATGAGGTGAGACGCTGGGACCTCGCACGCACACACACGCAGACCTCCACGGGGCAAGTTACAGCCGCGAAGCACAACGGCAGCCAGAGGTCAGCACGGCCAGTTACACCCGGGAAGACAGGACCCCACGGGGCCGAAGGTGAGGGCTGGAGTCGATCCGAGTCCAACAAGCCTTTCCGGAGGGAGAACCAAACCGGGAAACAAAAGGCACAACAGAACCCAGATGAGCTTCCAGAGCGAGAACAGCAAGAAGCGTGGAAGCCCCCAGAGACCCGGGAGCGGCCCCCAAAGGGTCCCGGCGCGGAGCTGAGCCCTCTCCTCGCTCCGAGAGACGTGGTTCCGCCAACGGAGCAAGCAGGGAAGCTCGCCGCACCGGGAAGCCCCCCGTTTCTAGCGAGAAAGAAAACGACCAGGAGCAAGGAGCCGGCCACCGGGAGGGAGTCCGCCGTCTCCCCAGAGCGCCCCGGGGCCGCGCACCCCTTTCCCAGTTTCCCGGCGGTTCCCCCGACCTCGGTGCTGCGGGGGCGCAGGAAACCAAGGCCGCGCGGTGCCCGACCCCAAAGCCGCCGCGGCCCCGCCGGACGGCCAGCGGAGCACAGAAGCGGCCTCGGGTGCGCACGGACGGCTCCGAGAGGCCGGTCGGCTGCCCCCCGCCACCCGAGCTGGGGCCCCTGCGGGGGCGTGTCTGCGGGGACGGCGGGGACCAGAGGCCCAGGAAGCACTCGATCTGCTCCGGACCAGGAAGAGTGCGGGGCGCCGGGGGGCGGGCCCAGCCCCGGTCCCGGGCCCCGGGGTCGAGCCCCGCGCGCGGCTCCCCGCTCGGCCGGCAGCTGTCCTCCCTCCCGCCCTCCGGAACGACAAGGTCCTCCCGACGCAGCTGAGCAGGGACACAGCGGCCGCGACGCCGACAGGCTCGGCGCGGGACCCCCGCCCGAGGCCCACCCGCCGCCGCCCAGCCCCCGCCAGCTCCCGGCGCCGAGGGGAGGAGCGAGCGCGGCGAAGCGCCGCGGCCCGGCCCCGCCGGCCTCTCAACCCCAGTCCGCTGCGGTCCCGGGAAGCCAGAGCCCCGGGGCCGCCGCCCCCAGCCCGCGCCGCTCCTCACCCCGCGCTGCTTCCCTCTCCGCGCCCGCCGCGGCCACGAATGCGTTATGCGCACGCGCCCCGCGCGCTAGGGAAGCACTTCCGGGGGCCAACGGGCAG